>NC_041387.1:437022012-437069214 GCF_002162155.2 Triticum dicoccoides
GCAATTCGTCCGGTGAGATTAGAACTCCCACTTCCAAAGGTGGAAGGGAAGGGCAAACTGACATCCCTTCTCCCCATGGGAAGAAAAGGGCCGCTTTAGAAGACTTGGAAAGAGAAGCTCGTAAGCGGGGGAAGGTATCCCAGTCAGGGGGTGATATTGACACGCAGTCACCCTACAAAGTGTTGGGGAACATAACAATAATTCCAAATTTTCTATGCATCATCAAGATCAATCTATGGAGAGACTAGCAACGAGAGAGAGGGGAGTGCATCTTCATACCCTTGAAGATCGTGATGCGGAAGCGTTACAAGAACGCGGTTGGTGGAGTCTTACTCGCAATGATTCAGATCGCGGTCAGTTCTGATCTAAGTGCCGAACGGACGGCGCCTCCACGTTCAACGCACGTACAGCCCGGGGACGTCTCCTCCTTCTTGATCCAGCAAGGGGAGAGGAGAGGTTGAGGGAGAACTCCGACAGCACGACGGCCTGGTGGTGGTGGAGCTCGTGGTTCTCCAGCAGGGCTTCGCCAAGCACTACGAAGGAGGAGGAGGTGTTGGAGGAGGGAGAGGGCTGCGCCAGGGGAGAGGTTCAGCTGCCCTCTCACCCCTCCACTATATATAGGGGCAAGGGGAGAGGGGGAGGCGCCCTGGGGTTTCCCCTAGGGGGCGGCTGCTAAGCAGATTGGATCTCCCTAGGGAAAATCCTAGGGAGACTTGCCCCCCAAGCCAAACATGTGGAGGATTGCCTCCCGAGCCAGGTGGAGGCGCCCCACCTCCCCAAATAACGTGGGAAAGGGTGTGGGGGGCGCACCACCCCTTAGTGGGCTGGTTTGCCCCTTCCCCTTTGGCCCATGAGGCCCTCCAACACTTGCCGGGGCTCCCAAAACACCTTTCGGTCATGCTGGCCATAGCCTGGTACCCTCGGAACACTTCCGGACTCCAATACCCTTCGTCCAATATATCGATCTTCACCGCCGGACCATACCGTAACTCCTTGTGATGTCCGAGATCACATCCGGGACTCCGAACTACCTTTGGTAACCATATACTATTTTCCATAACAACTCTAGCGTCACCGAACCTTAAGTGTGTAGACCCTACGGGTTCGGGAATCATGCAGACATGACCGAGACATCTCTCCGGCCAATAACCAACAGCAGGATCTGGATACCCATGTTGGCTCCCACATGTTCCACGATGATCTCATCGGATGAACCATAATGTCGGGGATTCAAGCAATCCCGTATGCAATTACCTTTGTCAATCGGTACGTTACTTGCCCAAGATTCGATCGTCGGTATCCCAATACCTCGTTCAATCTTGTTACCGGCAAGTCACTTTACTCGTTCCATAATGCATGATACCGTGACTAACTACTTAGTCACATTGAGCTCATTATGATGATGCATTACCGAGTGGGCCCAGCGGTACCTCTCCGTCATACGGAGTGACAAATCCCGGTCTCAATTCGTGCCAACCCAACAGACACTTTCGTAGATACCTGTAGTGCACCTTTATAGCCACCCAGTTACATTGTGACGTTTGGTACACCCAAAGCATTCCTACAGTATCCGGGAGTTGCACAATCTCATGGTCTAAGTAAATGATACTTGACATTAGAAAAGCTTTAGCAAACAAACTACACGATCTTGTGCTATGCTTAGGATGGGTCTTGTCCATCACATCATTCTCCTAATGATGTGATCCCATTATCAATGACATCCAATGTCCATGGTCAGGAAACCATAACCATCTATTAATCAACGAGCTAGTCAACTAGAGGCTCACTAGGGACATGTGGTCTATGTATTCACACATGCATTACGGTTTCCAGTTAATACAATTATAGCATTACGGCCTTATGAACTATGGTTTGTTAAGAAACCAAAGTTGTCGTTTCTTAAAGTTTGGGGCTGCGATGCTTATGTGAAAAAGTTTCAACCTGATAAGCTCAAACCCAAATCGGAGAAGTGCGTCTTCATAGGATACCCAAAAGGAAACTGTTGGGTACACCTTCTATCATAGATCCGAACTATGCGTCTAGGCGGATGGTAACAGGAGACAAGGGACATGATGTTTTTACCCAGGTTCAAGCCCTCTCGATGGAGGTAAAACCCTACTCCTACTTGATTAATATTGATGATATGGGTAGTACAAGAGTAGATCTACCACGAGATGAAAGAGGCTAAACCCTAGAAGCTAGCCTATGGTATGATTGTTGTTCGTCCTACGGACTAAAACCCTCCGGTTTATATAGACACCGGAGAGGGTTAGGGTTACACAGAGTCGGTTACAATGGTAGGAGATCTACATATCCGTATCGCCAAGCTTGCCTTCCACACCAAGGAAAGTCCCATCCGGACACGGGACAAAGTCTTCAATCTTGTATCTTCATAGTCCAGGAGTCCGGCCAACGGTGATAGTTCGGCTATCCGGACACCCCCTAATCCAGGACTCCCTCAGTAGCCCCTGAACCAGGCTTCAATGACGACGAGTCTGGCGCGCATATTGTCTTCGGCATTGCAAGGTGGGTTCCTCCTCCCAATATCCTAGAAGATTTTGAACACAAGGATAGTGTCCGTCTCTGCAAAATAAGTTCCACGTACCACCGTAGAGAGAATAATCTTTACACAAATTCAACCTGCTGACGTATTCTGCGGCGTGACGTCACACCACACCCAAGCCTTTATTGGAATCGTTTTTACTATCCCACCTCAGGGTGTTTAGCGAGGCGGTTTCTTTGGCACGTCTTGTCAAAGCAGAGATCGCGTCCCCTTATTCCGGGATTCTCATCAATACGGGCGTGGGTAACCCAGTCGTGCCCGTTGGTGCGCCTCCTCTATCAAAGGCGAGTCCCAAACGGTCACGAGGAGGGCTCTTGGTATTCAACCTCTTTATAACGAGACCAAGGCCCGCTCCTTTCTTTCAATCTCAATCGAATCCGCCCCTCGCCTCGGGTTCCAACACCCAAAGCTCTAGATTTAGGCGTTTCGGACCTCCGAGGATGTCCGGCTCCGACCTGCAAGGCCGGTGGATGCCTTCCTCCGTCACGGAAGAAGACGTGCTAAAGCTGAGAGACGCCCGATATCTAACCGGCAAAATTTCGCACAGGCTGCCTGCCCAAGGGCAGGTTATTCCCACTCCCAAGCCTGGTGAGAGCGTGGTGTTCATGTCTTACTTCCTTTGGGGGTTAGGCTTCCCGACGAACCCCTTCGTGAGGGGCTCATGTTTTATTATGGGATGGAATTTCATGACTTGGATCCGGAGTCCATCCTCCACATCTCATCATTTATTGTCGTATGTGAAGCCTTCCTCCGCATTACCCCTCACTTTGGGTTGTGGCTCAAAACCTTCAAAGTGGAACCGAAGATGACCAGGGGCAGCAGTCAGAGTGCGGAGGGGCTGTTATAAGCAAGAATGTTGACGCTCCATGGCCCGAGGGCTCTTTTCAAGAGGAGCTCAGTCTGTGGCAACAAGAGTGGTTTTATATCACAGCTCCCAGGGGCACCAAATGGGTGGCGCCACCTGCCTTTCGCTCGGGTCCTCCACCGCGGCTGGCGTCATGGGACAATAAAGGGCTCGACTGGGGGCCATCCAAGGACGTGCCCTTGTTGCAGGACCGTATTCGAGACCTCCTAGAGAGAGAGATCAATCTGGTCGTAGTAGCGCAGGTCATGCTGATTCGTCGCACCCTGCCCTGCAAACGTCGCCCCCTCCGCCTGTGGGAGTACAATCCGGAGGGACCATGAGCTCTCCAACATCTTATGGGCGTAACGCCCGTGGAGATGTACCAACTGTTCTTTGGATCACAAGCAATGTGTCCGGACTTGATCGAGGACGCATGTCTAAGCTGCAATCGCCCGGATACTCAAGTATGTAGTCCTATACCCGGACGTGCTATCCGTATATCTATCATAAACTTGCCTTTAAAAGAGTTGTCCCTTGAACAGGAGTGGATAGCGAAAGCAAAACTGATCCGGTGTCCGGCCCCCCTCCCAGAGACCACGCTGGATCCTGTGTTAACCAGGATGCTAGAGGCTGCGCCTTTTGAAGAAGTCGAAGGGGGAAACAAGGGATCTACTGCCTCCACGAAGGAGTTTATCGAGAAAGGAGGGATCGAGAATCCCTCCCTCCAAGGGGAGAAGAGGACCGCTTCTGAAGACCCGGAGACCAAGGCCTCGAAGCGGGGGAAGAAATCTTCGCCAGAGGGTCCTACGCCGGGAGATGCCCCGGCCGCACTATTTTCCCAAGGAGATCAGCCCTCCAGCGAGCCGTAAGTAAAGAGGGGCGTTTTCTTAAGATGAGAGACATCCCTGTTTTATTTCTGAATATAACTGAAATTTTTCCTTGTAGTTCGGATCTCAGCCCTTCTCAGCAGAGCTCGTCTTCAGGGGATCTTGATCCAGAGATGATGGAGAGCGAAACGCCTCCGCCTGCCGTACCATCATGTGAGGCGGATGACCCTGAGGTGTCGTCACGGAGGGTTTCTCCGAATCTGGCGGGGCCTGAAGGCAGTCGTATGTCCCCTCAAAGCCCTCCGTGTCCGGCCTTCGAAAAAGGCCATCGGACGAGTCCGGCACCGACTGGTGTACGGTCGAAGGAGCTGAAAGATCTGCTCGGGTGAGCGTCTATCTCGGAAGATCACCATGCGCTAATGGGTACGGTGATTGAAAGGATTTCATCTACTGAAAGTGGATTGCATGACGCCGTCATAAGTTTACTGAAGGGTTTTGAGGTACGCAAAATGATGTACCTTTGGACAATTTTGCATATAGAATGCGCCCTATATAGATAGTAGCCCCTGAGACTCGGTGCATTGTCAAAAATGACAGCGCGCCGATGATCATAATCCGAGGTATAATATGCGCTCTTCCTATGTAGGTGGCAAAGCGTCCGATGGCAAGCCGGACTGAGGAATTTGCCGAACTAAAGCGGCAACTTGACGTGGCGGATTCTGACATCACGCTTGTCAATAAGCGGCTTGACGAGTCACAAGGTATGCAACTTCTCCGCGGACACCCGGTAAGGTAGCTTAATGTCTGTGCCTTACAACATGTATGCTTGACGCAGATGGTGCCGCTGCCATGGAGAACGTTCGGGCGGAACTCGCCCGAGCCAAGGAACAAGCCCGAAAAAGTGATGCAGCTGTCTTAAAAGTGACCGAAGAGCTGAGAGCCGAGCAGGCTGCTCACTGTCAAAGCAAGAAAGAAATGGCCGAGATGGCCGTGAAGTTAAAGAATGCTACCGACCGCTGCAAGATTCTTGAAAAAGAAGATCGAGTGGTGCAAGAGGACCTGAAGAAGGCCACTACCGAGGCCAAGGATGCTTGCTCTGCGATGAGAGCTATGAAGGAGGAGCTGCGTCAGGCCGGAGATATCGCGGCTGGAAAGCCCTTTCTGCCGCGGAGGAAATTTGTGGATCCTAAATATGCTCAGTTGGACCGGTTGTGGAGTGTGGAGGATGCTTATCTGGACCTGGCGGCAAGTGCCGCGGACGCGGCCGAACACTTCCGAGATCAAAAGGATCGCGAAGTGGAAAAGGTTTTTTGGTCGTAGTTCCATAATCCGGAGCGCCCACTTCCATTATCCGATCGCTTGGCCGAATGGGCGGAGCTGAATAGGTTATCCAGACTTGACATGAAGGATGTAGTGAGTCTTTTGTGGCCGAAAAGGCCCGAGCCGAAGAGTTATTTTGGCTTGGTGCAGCAGTTCCTTGGTGCGGTGCCGCATATTGGTGCAATGAAGCGGTCAGCATGCATAGAGGGTGCGCGGATGGCTCTTGCCAGTGTCAAGACATACTGGGCGGAGATGAAGGCCACCGACGTTGCATCCCAGGATTCGGACAGAAGTCGAGTACCTGCCAAGCACTATTTTGAGGAAGTCCCGCAGGGCGCTCGTTTAATAGAGACGCAGTGCTTGAAGGATATTATGTTCTAATGACATGTAGGATTTGTGAAACAATGTTTCAATATAATATAAGGGCTTTTTATACTTGTGCGTTCAAGTATTAAAATGCCTCCTGTGCGGCCGTTAATGTATATGTGTATATAACCTGAAAGATGGCAGTCCTTGGCTTCAGCCCCCACGCACATAGTGCGGGGGTGTTTGCAAAAAAGGCGCATTTTCACACTTAATCCAATGTCTTGGTCCTGTAAAGGAGGTGATAGCGTAGCAAACTAGGCAACCGGACTATAATGCTTTATCACTTTCACTTAGCCATAGGAGTTCGATGGTGGGGCTACTATATAGCCCCTAGGGGCACATCGCTCTCCCGAATTCGGGGCGCGTATGTGCCTGACCGGGAAACGGTCCTTCGTTAATGCGGAGGAATTCTAAACATTCCGGTGGGTCATCGAGTGGTTGACCAGTCTCACGCTATATCATGACAGTCAATTTTCGGCTTTCTCTACTGAGGTGCTCACCAGGCCGAACCGGGGCACAATCGCAGTAGTTCTCCTGGTGCCGCGTTAGCCGATAGAACGGAACATAAGGCAGCAAAACATAGGAGCCGGGCAAACCCAACATTTGACCAAAGACATGATTCGGAGCTGATGCATATAAGGCCTAACTCGAGACGCCGAACACTCCCTAAGGTATTCGGTCTTTATGAAAACGGGCAGAACAATGCCCTAAGCCCCTGGTGTCCAGGTACGTGCAAAAAATTCTGACGCGGCCGATGCCAAAATGCCAGCCTCCTCCTTGGTTATAGCAAGAAACTGGGGGATGTGTATCAACAAGAGACAGTAAAAAAGGTTTACGCAGGGTCTTAATATGAAAAGAATCCTTGCAACGGGTCCCTACTGCATGTCTGCGCCTGTGTCTCCGTTGTGCCGTATCCTGGACGGGAGTAGCACGGTGTTCATCTGTAAAAGAGAAGGACTTAGTTGAAGAAAGATCGTGCGAAAAATGTACTTTATATTAAATAAACGGAGTACGATTCAAAAAGCGAATAAAATTGAGCTTTATTGTCTCTTGTTGTTCATGCATGCAGCCCCTTGTACGGGGGTGTGCGGCTAGTAGGCCTTTATATGTTTACGCCGGACTCGTCTAGCCGTGTCCGGGGTCCAAATGACCTGTTCAGGTGCTTGGTTTAGCGGGGCCGGATTAGTGTGTGACTGTCTAGGCAGTCTCACGTTCTTCCGTGCTCGAGTAACACTTGAGACTTCCCTTTAATGAGATGATGCCGCGTGGACCGGGCATTTTAAGTGTAAGAGATGCATAATGCGGTATTGCGTTAAAGCGGGCGAAAGCTTCACGTCCCAATAGTGCTTGATAGCTACTTTTGAGTGGGGCGATATGGAAGGTTAACTTTTCGCGGCGGAAGTTGTCGGATGAGCCGAACACAACTTCTAGCGGTAGGGAGCCCGTACAATGGGCATATAGGCCTGGCATTACCCCCTTGAAGGAGGTGTCGTTGTGGAGAATTTTGGTTGGGTCTATCCCCATTTTGCGGATTGTGTCCTGATATAGCAGGTTTAGATCACTACCACCGTCCATTAGGACTTCTGCGAATTGGAGTCCGTCGATTATAGGATCTAATATGAGGGCAGTCCATCCTGCGTTCCGGATACCTCCGAAATAATCCTGATGATCAAAGGTGATTGGTTTTGACAACCAATGTCGAGACTCCGCTGCGATAGGCCGTGCGGTGCGTATTTCTATGGGCGCCATTCTGATTTTCCCTTTTATCACTTGAAGTGAGTTTACTGTTTTGACTTCTTGTGGGAAATTCTTTTGTTTTCCAGTGCTCTGCTTGTGGGGTTTGTCATCGTCCTCGCTTGGTGCGTCGAGCCCCTTGTGTTCGGCATTGAGTTTGCCGGACTGCTTGAAGACCCAACAATCTCTGTGGGTGTCACACCCTAGCTAGTCATGCATCAGAGTGTGTGCATCATGTTTAAAATTCCATTTAATTTGAAATGGGGATTTGTGGAACCCTCAGAATCATTTTGAAAAAAATGACCCAAATAAAAATTTCTCCAAAAGGGTCCAAGAAAATGCTCATGTTGCTCTCTGAAAATATTGGACAGAGATAAAAATCAAACCACTATTTTTAAGAGCTCATAGGTATTTATTTTGGGCATTTGGAATTAATGCATAAATATTTGCATTGGAAATATATTAGTTATATATATTAATATATGTCCAAAAATTATGCCACCTGTTGGGGAGCTCTGGAATAATATATCTAGCTCCTGCAAAAATTGGCATAAGGTTATAAAATGATTTAATATTTTATTTAAATCAAAACAAATGTCAGAAATTAGAAAACAGAAATAAATAAAAGGGAGAACCTTACCTGGGCTCCTCCTTGTGCAGCCCAGCCAGCTGGCCGGCCCAGCCAGCAGGCGGCCCAGCCCGCCTCCCTCCTCTGTCGTCTTCGTCCTCGACAGAGGGAGGGGAGTGTGGCCGGCGCGCGCGCGCGCCACCGCGCCACGCCACCTGCTCGCCTGCCTGCCTGCCCCTCCCCTCCTCGTCTGGATGGCCTGGGACGACGCCACGCCCTTCCCCCTGCTCTCTCTCACTCTCCCTCGGTTCTTCCCCTCCTCCCCCTCGCTCTCTCTCTCACGGCCGAACACCACCATCGCCGCCGTTCGCCATAGCAGCCGCCACCGGCCACCCCTCGCCCCTCCGCTGAGCTCAGGAGCTCCGCCGCGACCCCCTCTTCCTCCCCACCAAGCCAAGCCCCTCCGGAAGCCCTGCATCGCCGCCCACGTCGCCGTTCCCCTCCTCGGCCACCGGAGATCGTCGCCGTCGATTCGAGAGCTACCGGACGTCCCTGAGCCCGCTAACCCTCCCTGCAGCTCCGCGGTGAGCCGCTGAACCGATTCCCCCTTGCCCCGTCGTCCCTAGCATCCTGTAGTTGCCGTCCCCTTGAGCTCCGAAGCTCGCCGCCGCCGTGCCTCGTCGCCGCCGTGGCTGGAGCCGTTGTAGCTCGAAGCCGAGCACACCATCGTGCTCCACACCTCTCCAGGAGCACGTAGCACGCACCAACGCCTCCCCTAGCGCCCTGCATCGCCTAACCAGCCGTTGGCCGAACTCGGTCCGCCGCTCACGAGCTCGCCGTCGTCGGTACCGGCCACCCCAAGCACGGCCACCACCACCGTTCGACGCGCGGGAGCAAGGGCTCTCCAACGAGCCCAAGCACGGCCTCGCCCGTGCCCTGTAGCGCGTTTCCGTATCGCGCCGCCGTCTCGGGCCTCGCCGGTGTCATGTCGCCGGTGGGTTTGACCCACCTTGACCACGGCAGGACCCCCCCCCCTATGTCCCTGACAGGTGGGCCCAGCCCTGTTAGCTAATTAGGATTAGCACTAACCGAATTAGTTAAACTAACTACCCCCCTGACACTGACCAGTGGGCCCCAGCGCCACTAATTCCTAATTAGGATTAAATTAACCCTGTTAAACCCCCCTGTCACTGACGTGTGGACCCCACACGTCAGGTTTGACCTCAGCCAGCCGCAGTTGACCACTGACGTCATGCTGACGTCATGCTGGCGCAATATATATATTTCTGGATTAATTTAAATCAGGAAATTCCAGAATATTATTTAAACTTCAAAAATTCATAACTTTTATTCTGTAACTCCAAATCAGACAAGTTATATATGAAAAATGATCAGAAAAATCCAATCTATCCATCTGTACTATTTTCATGCATGATCAAACAAGTTAAATTGATGTTTTAAGCAGATTAAGGAAAAGCACTTTAAAAGGCCATGTTTGAGTTTGAAATTTGAATCTTTGATTCAAATTTGTTCAAACCCTTCTGGTTTTAGTTGCATTAGCCCAACACACTCATATTGCCATGTTTCATGCATGCATCATATTGTTGCACATTGTTTGGTGATGGTTGTGTATCGGTGTCCTTTACGACAGGTTCTGCCTCCGAGGAGTACCGTGATTACCCTAACGAAGAACCGTATCAGTGCATCGAACCATCAGGCAAGCAACCAACCATTTGATCATATCGATACAATCCCATGTTCTCGCTCCTGCTCTCTTTTACTGCATTAAGACAACGCGTTTCAAACTGCTGTGTGCTACGGTAGTTGAACCCATTTCCTCTGCATGACCTGTCATTGCCATAGTAACTAGATGAAACCCACTAGCATGTGTAGGAGTTGATTGAGCCATATGTATGTGTTGTTCCTACCTTGCTATGCCTGCTATGCTTAGGGTCGTGTCAGGTCTGGTTCATCTGGGTGATGGGCTAGAGTGAAATGATTATGTCGGTAATGAGAGTGGTGTGGTGAACACGATTTGGTAAAGGTATCGATGAGAGGCCATGTAGGAGTACATGGTGGGTTGTTTCATTGAAGCCGACCTTAAGCACTGAGATCTGTATGTGTGATTTAAGAATCAGCTACTACCATGCATTGGGCCCGAAACCAATGGACCCTCTCGGCTTCTTATTCACCCTAGTTCTCCGTCCAGGAGTTGCAAGTAGTTTCTGGTGTTTGTAGCCTACTGGAGGCCGTGGACAGCGCTGACCGTAGGGGTGGGCTGTGATGCGGTAGGTACGTGGCACGGTGTACCGAATACCCATTAGGTATCTCGGGAACCCTGTTCACATCGTTCGGGGCCGTATGGGAAACCTCGGCCGGACTCCCTGCGGATGGAACCTGAATAGGCGATAAACCTGGACTGGAGGCTTAGGTGATTAGGTAGGTCGTGGCCGACACCCACGTTGGGCTTCCGCTTGAAGGTTGCCGAGTACATGTCGTGTAAACGACGGTAAGTGGTGAGAGCGTGTATGAAGAAGTACACCCCTGCAGGGTTAACATGATCTATTCGAATAGCCGCGTCCACGGTAAAGGACTACTTGGTTGCCTATACAGTTCATAGACAAGTAAATGGAAACTACTAAAAGCCTCAAGATAAGTGTGAGTGCCGAGGATGGCTCTTCCGTAGGAAGACGGAGGCGGATCCTCGGTAGTGTATTGAAGTGGTGAGTAGTGGACTCGTGTGCGCAAAACCATTTCAAGTTGAAGTATCGTAGGATAGTCTAGCCAAGAGTCAAAGCTGGCTTGCTGCAATAACTCCACCAACCCTTCTTGATAATATGCATGTATGTAGGATCTGATGTAAGTCTTGCTGAGTACCTTTGTACTCATGTTGCTATAATTTACATTTTTACAGAAGACGCTGCAACCCCTTCTAATGGGTTCTATGTAGACGTTGACATCAACGAGTAGGCTAAAGGCCCAGGTGGTGACCCTGAGCTTGTGAAGGACCATGTAGTATAGCTAGGCTTTCCAAGCCTCTTTTATTTTACTAGTTGTCTGTACTCAGACAAGTTACTTCCACTGCTGGTTTGTATGACTGTATGACTTGAATGTTGGGTCGTGAGACCCGTACCTTTGTGTATGTTATGTATGGCTCCCTGAGCCTTAAATAAAGTACTTGTGTCGTAGAGTCATGTTGTGATGCTTCGTTGTATTTGCACATATCGAGCATATTGTGTGTATGATTGAAATGCTTGGTATGTGTGGGATCTGACTATCTAGTTGTTTATCTTTAGTAGCCTCTCTTACCGGGAAATGTCTCCTAGTGTTACCGCTGAGCCATGGTAGCTTGCTACTGCTCTGGAACACTTAGGCTGGCCGGCATGTGTCCTTCTTCGTTCCCTTGTCTGTCCCTTCGGGGAAATGTCACGCTTTGAGTACCGGAGTCCTGTCAGCCCGCTACAGCCCGGTTTACCGGAGTCCTGCTAGCCCAGTGCTACAGCCCGGACCCACTTGCTGATGACCGACACGTTCGAAGCTGGGTCATGGATGCCTGTCCCTGTAAGTCTGTGCCACTTTGGGTTTACGACTAGTCATGTCAGCCCGGGCTCCTTATCATATGGATGCTAGCGACACTATCATATACGTGAGCCAAAAGGCGCAAACGGTCCCGGGCAAAGGTAAGGCGACACCCGTGGGAATACCGTGCGTGAGGCCGCAAAGTGATATGAGGTGTTACCGGCTAGATCGATGTGACATCGAGTCGGGGTCCTGACAGCGTTGGCATCAGAGCCGGACTGCCTGTAGGTTCTCCAAGCCAAACTGGTCGATGTTGAGTCTAGAAATTCTTTAGTTATATGTAGGGGAATTGTTTGTGGGTTGGAACGTAAGGCTCTTTTACTCCTTTATCTTATGACATTCTGATCTGAGTCAGTCCATTCTTCCACCGGGGGTTAAGGAATTAGGATCTATTCTCTCTATCAGGATCACGTGTTACTAATCAGTAGTACCTTATAGGTATGATGGATACAAGCCTAGTTCAGTTCTTCTACCATATTATGTTGCTAGGATGGACTCAGAATTTGATATGATGATGTTGAGTGTGTATGAAATCCTTTGTCAAATGTCTCAAAATCCTTCTTGAGCATTTACAGCTGTTATGCTGCCGAAATTTTGCTAGAAATTCTAATGCCTTTGCATTATGATTGTGCTTTCAGATGGCCACTCACGACCTCAATCAAGTGGTTCGCCTGACTCGATGCCTAGATGTACCCGGCCATACTGCCAAGTTGGTCAGGGTAATGACTGAGGCTGGATACCGCTGGCATCCTGAGTACACGGTCGAAGAGCAATTTCGGGACTTCAATCAAAGCCAGTATCTCTGCACTGTCAGGATATTTCCATCTTATCCTGGATCCACCGAGCCCCTTCACTGCTCCTATGGACTCGGGGTTACTATTGAGATGGCTGTGCAGGATGCCGCCTACTCTATGATGACCATCATGCGAGTCAGATCTGGTCTATTTCGGGACTCTGATTTCTGGTATATGCCAGGATCACTTCCGGGAGCACAAGGGTATCTCCAGGCTATCTATGCTGACCCCACTCAGGAGGATTCACGGACTCGCACCACTGCTGAGATGCTCGAGGATAAGGACCGTGAAAATCGGGCCTTAAGGCTAGAGCTCTTCAATACCCGTGCTGACCACTGGGCCACATTGACTCGGTTCGCACCGGCGGTGCAAGCTGGATATTCAGATATGCGCGATCTCTATCCTGTGAGATCTGCTCTGCCAGACGTGATGGGTTGGCGTGATGTAGGAGGCATCACCCCACCTCGCGGTCCCTGTAGGCCACCGTCTATTGGTCCAAGGCCTCATCCTAGCCCCTATGGTCCACAAGCTCCGCGAGATCGTCTGTTTCCGGATGATCATGTTGAGCTTCCAGGCTATGGAGGTGACTTCTACGAGGACTACTACGGATCGGTCTGAGTTAGTGGTAGTATCACTAGTTCGCACTAGCTGTGTCGTCTATCGTCCCGCGTGACTCGTGGGATATGACCTAGTTTGTACTCTTTCCGGAGGTGTAGAAAAATAATGTATAGGAGCTTGGGATGCCTCCGATGAGATGTAATCCTCTTTTCACCGTAATAGTACTTTGTTCGGTCTTGTACTAAACCCTGTATGGTGTGTATGACGATGGAATAAAAGAAGCAGTTTCTGTATTTACCATGTCATACGGATGATCATCCTGCATTTCGAGTTATTCCTTACATTTTATATCCTATGTCGGAATTTTATCATCCTGACTAAATCATTGTCTTGTTTACCTAGGATGGTCAACACGCGCACTAACCCTGCTCCTCAAGAGCAGGCCGAAGGCAGTGAAGTCAGGGATGCAAATCTGCCTCATCCTCCTTCCCTAGCCGAGGTTATGATGGAAGCTGAGAGAAACAAGCGGGAGACCAACCGTTTGTTGGAGCGTATTGAACAGAACACAGCACACCATCAGAGGACTAACGTGGTGTCACTCAGTGATTTTATCAAATTACATCCACCCACGTTCCACCACTCCGTCGAGCCCCTCGACGCTGATGACTGGCTTCGCAGTATCGCTCACAAACTGCGTTCCGCGCTGGTAGCGGAGGCTGACAAGGTCACCTTTGCTGCATATCATCTTGAAGGCCCCGCCAGTCTATGGTGGGAGAATTATGGAGCTATGCGCCCAGCGGGCCATGTCACTACTTGGGCTGAATTCAGTGAGGCTTTCCGTGAACATCACATTCCGGAGGGTCTCATGGACCGTAAACGTGAGGAATTTTGCAGTTTCACCCAAGGCCGACTTTCTGTGGATGCTTACAGCAGGGAGTTTGGTAATCTCGCACGATATGCAACTGAGGAAGTGTCTACTGATGCCAAGAAGCAAGCAAGGTTCCGTAAGGGCCTTAGTCCTGAGCTTCGTCGTGACCTCCGTCTGCATGAGTGCACATCTTTTCAGAAACTTGTCAACAAAGCCATCAGTGCTGAAACTGGTCAGACTGACTATGACGCAACACGCAAGCATGGCCGTGACATGGGTTCCTCATCCAGAGCTGGTCCTCAGAAGCGCCGCGTGTGGGTACCCAACACCGCCCTGCCACCCAGGTTCACACCGAGGCCATCTTTCCAGGCGCCTCGCCCTGTTCAACAGTCTGCACCGGCCAAGCCCTATGGGGGTCCAACCAACAATGCTCCTTCACGTACCAGTTCCGTGACTTGTTTCAAGTGTGGGGAATCTGGCCACTATATGCGTGAGTGTCCCCAGACCAACCCCAACCAGTCTGCTAAAGCTGTTGGCCGTGGCAAGCCGACAGGAAAAGTATTCCACGCCAAGCTGGTCACCGCCTCACGTGGCCATGTCAACTGTATCTCTGCCGAAGAAGCTCAAGAGGATCCCAACGTCGTTCTCGGTACGCTTCTTGTTAATTGCCACCCGGCATCTTTTCTTTTCGATACAGGAGCCTCTCATTCTTTTATATCTGAAAACTATGCTCGTTTGCATAACGTCGCATTCGGTGATATGCCAACCTCTATGGTAATTCAAACTCCGGGATCCAAATGGCAAACTTCTATAGTAAGCCATGGAAATGAAATCCAAGTCGACAGACTTGTTTTCCTTGCCTCTTTGATAGCCCTTAAATCTTCAGATATTAATATCATTTTGGGTATGGACTGGATGTCAGCTCATCAAGCCAAAATTGATTGCTTCTCTAGGACTGTTCAACTCACCCATCCTTCGGGGAAGATAGTCAATGTCTTGACCCGAATAGCCAAGCGACAATTATATTCTCTTAACGCCAGCCCTTTGCCAGACCTTGAGGACATTCCGATAGTCCGTGACTTCCCGGATGTCTTTCCAGAGGAATTGCCAGGTGTTCCACCTGATAGGGATGTTGAGTTCGTAATAGACCTCATTCCAGGAACCGTTCCGATTGCTAGAAGACCTTATAAGATGGCACCACTAGAGCTAGCCGAGCTTAAGAAACAACTCGATGAGTCCCTGAAAAAGGGTTTCATCCGACCTAGCTCATCCCCGTGGGCTTGCCCCGTCCTATTCGTCAAGAAGAAGGATGGTACGGACCGGATGGTTGTAGATTACCGACCTGTCAATTTGGTCACAATCAAGAACAAATATCCGCTTCCCAGGATCAACGACCTGTATGATCAGCTCGCTGGATCCTCAGTCTTCTCCAAGATGGATTTGAGGTTGGGCTACCATCAAATCAAAATCAGAAACGGGGACATTCCTAAAACGGCCTTTGTTACTCGTTATGGCCAATACGAGTACACCGTCATGTCCTTCGGATTAACCAACGCTCCAGCCACCTTTTCTCGGTTAATGAACTCAATCTTCATGGAGTATTTGGATAAATTCGTCGTAGTTTATCTCGATGATATACTCATCTACTCCAAGAATGAGGAAGAACATGCCGAACATTTAAGGCTAGTGTTGAAGAAACTTCGAGAGCATCGCCTTTATGCCAAATTTTCTAAATGTGAATTCTGGTTGTCAGAAGTGACCTATCTGGGTCATGTAATATCTGGTAAAGGTATTGCTGTTAACCCTGAGCGAGTTCAAGCCGTCCTTAATTGGACTCCACCTGAATCGGTCAAGCAAGTTCGGAGTTTTCTGGGCTTAGCGAGCTATTGTCGTCGCTTTGTCGAGAACTTCTCCAAAGTTGCCAAACCTCTAACCGAACTCCTCAAGAAAGATAAGAAGTTCGAATGGACTCCACAATGTGAGCACAACTTTCAGGAACTGAAAAGACGCCTGACCTCTGCTCCCGTACTGGTACCGCCAGACTTCTCCAAGGACTTTGTTATCTACTGCGACGCCTCGCGACAAGGACTAGGTTGCATTCTCATGCAAGATCGACACGTAATTGCCTACGCTTCACGGCAATTGCACCCACATGAGGAGAATTATCCTACTCATGATCTAGAGCTTGCAGCCGTAGTCTATGCACTTAAGACCTGGCGACATTACCTCCTCGGTAATCGTTGCGAAATATTCACTGATCACCAAAGTCTGAAGTACATTTTCACCCAACCGGATCTGAATCTCAGGCAAAGACGTTGGGTTGAATTGATCACAGACTTCGACTTAGGAATAACCTACACCCCAGGGAAAGCCAACGTCATGGCTGATGCGCTAAGTCGTAAATCTTATTGTAACAATATGATGTTACAACAAAGTCAACCGCTTCTCCATGAGGAATTTCGGAAGCTTAACCTTCACATTGTTCCTCAAGGTTTTCTTTCCACCTTGGTGGCAAAACCTACCCTTACGGATCAGATTATCAAAGCACAGAAGGTAGATCCGGGAATCTCCCGCATCAAGAGAAACATTCAGAAAGGAATTGCGAATTGCTTCTCCATTAATGATCAAGGGGTCGTATACTTCGGGGATCGACTAGTGGTTCCCAAAGTGCGCAACCTGAGGCGATTGATCCTTAAAGAAGCTCATGAATCTCCTCTCACCATTCATCCCGGTAGTACTAAGATGTATCAGGACCTACGCCAGAGGTTCTGGTGGACTAGGATGAAGAGAGAAATTGCTCAGTATATTGCTAATTGCGACGTCTGTCGTCGTGTAAAAGCAGAGCACCAACGGCCTGCTGGCACCCTTCAACCCTTAGCTATTCCTGAATGGAAATGGGATAAAATTGGTATGGATTTCATTACCGGTTTTCCCAGGACCAAGAGAGGGAATAATGCTATTTTCGTCGTTGTCGATCATCTTTCCAAAGTAGCCCATTTCTTACCTGTTCGTGAGAGTATAGCCGCTAGCCAGTTGGCAGACTTATACATCTCCCGAATAGTGTCCCTCCATGGTGTTCCTTTGGAAATCAACTCGGATCGAGGAAGTCTTTTCACCTCTTGATTTTGGGAAAGTTTCCAAAATGCTATGGGAACCCGTCTCTCCTTTAGCACCGCCTTCCACCCTCAGTCGAGTGGTCAAGTGGAACGCGTCAACCAGATTCTAGAAGACATGCTTCGAGCCTCTGTTATCTCATTCGGAATGGACTGGGAGAAGTGCCTTCCATTTGCCGAATTCTCTTACAACAACAGCTATCAATCTAGCTTGGGTAAAGCCCCTTTTGAAGTTCTCTATGGACGACGGTGTCGAACACCCCTTAACTGGTCAGAGACCGTGGAAAGACAATTCTTTGGCCCGGATATGATTCAGGAAGCAGAAGAACAAGTTCGCGTCGTTCGTGAAAAGTTGAAAACAGCCCAATCTCGTCAAAAGAGTCAATATGACCGAAAACATAAGGCTATGACTTTCGAGGTTGACGAGAAGGCTTATCTTCGGGTCACCCCTCTGAAGGGAACCCATCGTTTCGGTATCAAAGGCAAATTGGCTCCTCGTTACATTGGACCTTTTCGCATTCTCGCCAAACGAGGAGAAGTTGCCTACCAGTTGGAGCTACCTCCGCACCTCTCCAGAGTCCACGATGTCTTCCACGTTTCCCAACTCAGGTGTTGCTTCTCGGATCCTATCCGTGAATTGGACCACGAAACGCTTGATCTCCAAGATAATCTTACATATCGAGAGTACCCCATTCTATTCTCGATCAAACCGAACGTACCACCCGACGTCATAATATCAAGTTTCTCAAAGTTCAATGGTCGCACCATTCTGAGGATGAAGCAACTTGGGAAAGGGAGGATCGTCTTCGACTTGAGTATCCCGCCTTCTTCCCGGAGGAACCCAAATCTCGGGACGAGATTCTTTTGAGTGGGGGTGAGTTGTCACACCCTAGCTAGTCATGCATCAGAGTGTGTGCATCATGTTTAAAATTCCATTTAATTTGAAATGGGGATTTGTGGAACCCTCAGAATCATTTTGAAAAAAATGACCCAAATAAAAATTTCTCCAAAAGGGTCCAAGAAAATGCTCATGTTGCTCTCTGAAAATATTGGACAGAGATAAAAATCAAACCACTATTTTTAAGAGCTCATAGGTATTTATTTTGGGCATTTGGAATTAATGCATAAATATTTGCATTGGAAATATATTAGTTATATATATTAATATATGTCCAAAGATTATGCCACCTGTTGGGGAGCTCTGGAATAATATATCTAGCTCCTGCAAAAATTGGCATAAGGTTATAAAATGATTTAATATTTTATTTAAATCAAAACAAATGTCAGAAATTAGAAAACAGAAATAAATAAAAGGGAGAACCTTACCTGGGCTCCTCCCTGTGCAGCCCAGCCAGCTGGCCGGCCCAGCCAGCAGGCGGCCCAGCCCGCCTCCCTCCTCTGTCGTCTTCGTCCTCGACAGAGGGAGGGGAGTGTGGCCGGCGCGCGCGCGCGCCACCGCGCCACGCCACCTGCTCGCCTGCCTGCCTGCCCCTCCCCTCCTCGTCTGGATGGCCTGGGACGACGCCACGCCCTTCCCCCTGCTCTCTCTCACTCTCCCTCGGTTCTTCCCCTCCTCCCCCTCGCTCTCTCTCTCACGGCCGAACACCACCATCGCCGCCGTTCGCCATAGCAGCCGCCACCGGCCACCCCTCGCCCCTCCGCTGAGCTCAGGAGCTCCGCCGCGACCCCCTCTTCCTCCCCACCAAGCCAAGCCCCTCCGGAAGCCCTGCATCGCCGCCCACGTCGCCGTTCCCCTCCTCGGCCACCGGAGATCGTCGCCGTCGATTCGAGAGCTACCGGACGTCCCCGAGCCCGCTAACCCTCCCTGCAGCTCCGCGGTGAGCCGCTGAACCGATTCCCCCTTGCCCCGTCGTCCCTAGCATCCTGTAGTTGCCGTCCCCTTGAGCTCCGAAGCTCGCCGCCGCCGTGCCTCGTCGCCGCCGTGGCTGGAGCCGTTGTAGCTCGAAGCCGAGCACACCATCGTGCTCCACACCTCTCCAGGAGCACGTAGCACGCACCAACGCCTCCCCTAGCGCCCTGCATCGCCTAACCCGCCGTTGGCCGAACTCCGGCCGCCGCTCACGAGCTCGCCGTCGTCGGTACCGGCCACCCAAAGCACGGCCACCACCACCGTTCGACGCGCGGGAGCAAGGGCTCTCCAACGAGCCCAAGCACGGCCTCGCCCGTGCCCTGTAGCGCGTTTCCGTATCGCGCCGCCGTCTCGGGCCTCGCCGGCGTCATGTCGCCGGTGGGTTTGACCCACCTTGACCACGGCAGGACCCCCCTGTGTCCCTGACAGGTGGGCCCAGCCCTGTTAGCCAATTAAGATTAGCACTAACCGAATTAGTTAAACTAACTACCCCCCCTGACACTGACCAGTGGGCCCCAGTGCCACTAATTCCTAATTAGGATTAAATTAACCCTGTTAAACCCCCCTGTCACTGACGTGTGGACCCCACACGTCAGGTTTGACCTCAGCCAGCCGCAGTTGACCACTGACGTCATGCTGACGTCATGCTGGCGCAATATATATATTTCTGGATTAATTTAAATCAGGAAATTCCAGAATATTATTTAAACTTCAAAAATTCATAACTTTTATTCTGTAACTCCAAATCAGACAAGTTATATATGAAAAATGATCAGAAAAATCCAATCTATCCATCTGTACTATTTTCATGCATGATGAAACAAGTTAAATTGATGTTTTAAGCAGATTAAGGAAAAGCACTTTAAAAGGCCATGTTTGAGTTTGAAATTTGAATCTTTGATTCAAATTTGTTCAAACCCTTCTGGTTTTACTTGCATTAGCCCAACACACTCATATTGCCATGTTTCATGCATGCATCATATTGTTGCACATTGTTTGGTGATGGTTGTGTATCGGTGTCCTTTACGACAGGTTCTGCCTCCGAGGAGTACCGTGATTACCCTAACGAAGAACCGTATCAGTGCATCGAACCATCAGGCAAGCAACCAACCATTTGATCATATCGATACAATCCCATGTTCTCGCTCCTGCTCTCTTTTACTGCATTAAGACAACGCGTTTCAAACTGCTGTGTGCTACGGTAGTTGAACCCATTTCCTCTGCATGACCTGTCATTGCCACAGTAACTAGATGAAACCCACTAGCATGTGTAGGAGTTGATTGAGCCATATGCATGTGTTGTTCCTACCTTGCTATGCCTGCTATGCTTAGAGTCGTGTCAGGTCTGGTTCATCTGGGTGATGGGCTAGAGTGAAATGTTTATGTCGGTAATGAGAGTGGTGTGATGAACACGATTTGGTAAAGGTATCGATGAGAGGCCATGTAGGAGTACATGGTGGGTTGTTTCATTGAAGCCGACCTTAAGCACTGAGATCTGTATGTGTGATTTAAGAATCAACTACTACCATGCATTGGGCCCGAAACCAATGGACCCTCTCGGCTTCTTATTCACCCTAGTTCTCCGTCCAGGAGTTGCAAGTAGTTTCTGGTGTTTGTAGCCTACTGGAGGCCGTGGACAGCGCTGACCGTAGGGGTGGGCTGTGATGCGGTAGGTACGTGGCACGGTGTACCGAATACCCGTTAGGTATCTCGGGAACCCTGTTCACATCGTTCGGGGCCGTATGGGAAACCTCGGCCGGACTCCCTGCGGATGGAACCTGGATAGGCGATAAACCTGGACTAGAGGCTTAGGTGGTTAGGTAGGTCGTGGCCGACACCCACGTTGGGCTTCCGCTTGAAGGTTGCCGAGTACATGTCGTGTAAACGACGGTAAGTGGTGAGAGCGTGTATGAAGAAGTACACCCCTGCAGGGTTAACATGATCTATTCGAATAGCCGCGTCCGCGGTAAAGGACTACTTGGTTGCCTATATAGTTCATAGACAAGTAAATGGAAACTACTAAAAGCCTCAAGATAAGTGTGAGTGCCGAGGATGGCTCTTCCGTAGGAAGACGGAGGCGGATCCTCGGTAGTGTATTGAAGTGGTGAGTAGTGGACTCGTGTGCGCAAACCCATTTCAAGTTGAAGTATCGTAGGATAGTCTAGCCAAGAGTCAAAGCTGGCTTGCTGCAATAACTCCACCAACCCTTCTTGATAATATGCATGTATGTAGGATCTGATGTAAGTCTTGCTGAGTACCTTTGTACTCATGTTGCTATAATTTACATTTTTACAGAAGACGCTGCAACCCCTTCTGATGGGTTCTATGTAGACGTTGACATCAACGAGTAGGCTAAAGGCCCAGGTGGTGACCCTGAGCTTGTGAAGGACCATGTAGTATAGCTAGGCTTTCCAAGCCTCTTTTATTTTACTAGTTGTCTGTACTCAGACAAGTTACTTCCGCTGCTGGTTTGTATGACTGTATGACTTGAATGTTGGGTCGTGAGACCCGTACCTTTGTGTATGTTATGTATGGCTCCCTGAGCCTTAAATAAAGTACTTGTGTCGTAGAGTCATGTTGTGATGCTTCGTTGTATTTGCACATATCGAGCATATTGTGTGTATGATTGAAATGCTTGGTATGTGTGGGATCTGACTATCTAGTTGTTTATCTTTAGTAGCCTCTCTTACCGGGAAATGTCTCCTAGTGTTACCGCTGAGCCATGGTAGCTTGCTACTGCTCTGGAACACTTAGGCTGGCCGGCATGTGTCCTTCTTCGTTCCCGTGTCTGTCCCTTCGGGGAAATGTCACGCTTTGAGTACCGGAGTCCTGTCAGCCCGCTACAGCCCGGTTTACCGGAGTCCTGCTAGCCCAGTGATACAGCCCGGACCCACTTGCTGATGACCGACACGTTCGAAGCTGGGTCATGGATGCCTGTCCCTGTAAGTCTGTGCCACTTTGGGTTTACGACTAGTCATGTCAGCCCGGGCTCCTTATCATATGGATGCTAGCGACACTATCATATACGTGAGCCAAAAGGCGCAAACGGTCCCGGGCAAAGGTAAGGCGACACCCGTGGGAATACCGTGCGTGAGGCCGCAAAGTGATATGAGGTGTTACCAGCTAGATTGATGTGACATCGAGTCGGGGTCCTGACAGCGGGTATGGTTTGCAGGCTTCCCGGGGTTACTGTGGATTTGGCATATTTTGTCCAAGATTTTGTTTAAGCTGGATAGCTCGTGGCTGTTATCCTTGAGGGGCAGTTTTTTATGATTCTGCCGAGAGCTTTTGAATCCGGCGTTGACTGCCGTGCTCTTCGGGCTGTTTCCCCTTGTCCGGCGCTGGTCCTTGCTACGTCGTGGTTTCCCGTTTCCATCTCTGACTTCGGATGTACTTGGGTCGCTGGTACTACATCTTGCCAGCCAACTATCCTCTCCCGCGCAAAAGCGGGTCATGAGGCTTGTTAGTGCGGCCATTGTTCTTGGATTTTCCTGGCCAAGGTGCCTGGCGAGCCATTCGTCTCGGACGTTGTGTTTGAAAGCTACTAAGGCTTCGGTGTCTGGATAGTTGACTATTTGGTTCTTTTTGGTGAGGAACCTGTTCCAGAATTTGCGGGCTGACTCTCTGGGTTGTTGAGTTATGTGACTTAAATCATCTGCATCCGGAGGGCGGACATAAGTCCCTTGAAAATTTGCCCGAAAAGCATCCTCGAGCTCTTCCCAACTTCCAATGGTATTTTCAGGGAGGCTTTTAAGCCAGTGCCGCGCTGGCCCTTTGAGCTTGAGGGGTAAGTATTTTATGGCGTGGAGATCATCTCCTCTAGCCATGTGTATGTGGAGGATGCAGTCCTCAATCCAGACTCCTGGGTCTGTTGTTCCACCGTATGCCTCTATGTTTACGGGTTTAAATCCCGTTGGGAATTCGTGATCCAGCACCTCATCGGTGAAACATAGGGGGTGTGCGGCTACCCTATATTTGGGTGTGCCGTGATGTCTGGATATTTGGCGTGTTGCATTGCTGAGAAGAGCTTGCTTTCTTGGCCCGTAGATGGACCTAACTGGGCCATCCTTTTGATGCGAATCCTTATGCAGATCGCGTGCCAGCTTGTGTGCGGCGCCGCTTGCCGCTCTATGCTTGTCATGTGGTCGTCCATCCGACTGGGCAACCTCTTTGTTCTTTGATTGCGGGGGCTCTAAGGCCTCCTCATTGAATTCAGGCAGTAGTTTGCGCTTCCAGTAGCTCTTTGTTTGGTGACTGTCGCCGTATTTGTTTGCGGTGTTGAGTACTTTGCTCCATCTGATTCTGAGTGCATCTTCTGCTGTTTCGAGCTTCCGCTTCTGCTTTTTCAGGCTACACGCAGTGGCTACGAGCCTTTTGTGGAGGTTCTTCTGCTCCAACAACTTGTCCGGTGTGAGATCGTCCGGACTGTTATCTTCGCCGGGGACGGATTGTTTATCCAAGTTGTCCTGTTCGGACGGTTGTTCAATGGCATGTTCGTCGTCCACCGGTTCGACCTGCTCTATGGTTGGGTCTGTATGGCCGCCGTCTTTGTCGAGGCGGGACTTTGTGCGGCGCTTTCGTCACCGTCTTGACTGCTTTTCGAGGGATTTATCCTTCGTATCGTCCCGTTGTTCCTCGTCGTCACTTCCTTTGGGTACATCGACCATGTATACATCGCGAGATGGGGTGGCTGTCTAGTACCCTGTAGGTGCTGGTTCGTGGTTATCTCCTACATCGTCGTCCATACCGTTGATGTCTTCGGAGTCGAAATTGAGCACGTCGTTTAAACTTTCAACAGTGGCTATGAAGTGGGTGGTGGGTGGGTGTTGAATTTCTTCGTCGTCCGCATCCCAACCTTCCTGACCATAGTCCGGCCAGGGCTCTCCTAATAAAGAGAGAGACTTTAGTGAATTCAGGATGTCGCCAAGGGGCGAGTGCTGAAAGATGTCTGTGGCGGTGAACTCCATAACCGACGCCCAACCGGATTTGATTGGCAGGGGCGCGGGAGGTTCGGAGTCCGGAGAGGAGTCCGACACCTTGGAGTCACGGGCTTTGCAAAGGACAGGGATGGTGTTCGGCTCAATCGCCGTAGAGATCGTTGCCCCCGAGGCGGTGTCCAGCCACTCGTCCTTGATCGGCGAAGTCGGCTCCAAGCTAAGGGTCGGAGCGGACGCTGGTGCGGCCTCCAGGGCACTGTTCGGCGACAGAGCTAGATCACACCCATCGAGACAGTGTGGCGCACTTGGCTGTGGCTCGAATCCGTCGAAGATCAAGTCTCCACAGATGTCAGCCATGTAGTTCAAACTCCCAAATCTAACCTGATGGCCAGGGGCGTAGCTTTCGATTTGCTCCAGATGGCCAAGTGGATTGGCTAGCAGTGCAAAGCCGCCGAATACGAAGATCTGTCCGAGGAGAAAAGTCTCACCCTGGACCGCGTCGTTGTTGATGATCGAAGGAGCCATCGGGCCTAAAGGTGACGACACAGAGGAACTCTCAATGAAAGCACCAATGTCAGTGTCAAAACCGGCGGATCTTGGGTAGGGGGTCCCGAACTGTGCGTCTAGGCGGATGGTAACAAGAGACAAGGGACACAATGTTTTTACCCAAGTTCGGGCCCTCTCGATGGAGGTAAAACCCTACTCCTGCTTGATTAATATTGATGATATGGGTAGTACAAGAGTAGATCTACTACGAGATCAAAGAGGCTAAACCCTAGAAGCTAGCCTATGGTATGATTGTTGTTCATCCTACGGACTAAAACCCTCCGGTTTATATAGACACCGGAGAGGGTCAGGGTTACACATTGTTGGTTACAATGGTAGGAGATCTACATATCTGTATCGCCAAGCTTGCCTTCCACACCAAGGAAAGTCCCATCTGGACACGGGACGAAGTCTTCAATCTTGTATCTTCATAGTCCAGGAGTCCGGCCAACGGTGATAGTTTGGCTATCCGAACACCCCCTAATCCAGGACTCCCTCACCTTCTATCACAGATCCGAAGGCAAGATATTCGTTGCTAAGAATGGATCCTTTCTAGAGAAGGAGTTTCTCTCGAAAGAACTGAGTGGGAGGAAAGTAGAACTTGATGAGGTAATTGTACCTTCTCCTGAATTGTAAAGTAGTTTATCACAAAAATCAGTTCCAGTGATTCCTACACCAATTAGTGAGGAAGCTAATGATGATGATCATGAAACTTCAGATCAAGTTACTACCGAACCTCGAAGGTCAACCAGAGTACGATCCGCACCAAAGTGGTATGGTAATCCTATTCTAGAACTCATGTTACTAGACCATGATGAACCTACGAATTATGAGGAAGTGATGATGAGCCCAGATTCCACGAAATGGCTTGAGGCCATGAAATCTAAGATGGGGATCCATATATGAGGACAAAGTATGGACTTTGGTGGACTTGCCCGATGATCGATAAGCCATTAAGAATAAATGGATTTTCAAGAGGAAGACGAACGCTGATAGTAGTATTACTATCTACAAAGCTCGACTTGTCGCAAAAGGTTTTTGACAAGTTCAAGGTGTTGACTACAATGAGATTTTCTCAACTATAGCGATGCTTAAATCCGTCCGAATCATGTTAGCAGTTGCCATATTTTATGAAATCTGTCAAATGGATGTCAAAACTGCATTCCTTAAATGGATATTTCTTAAAGAAGAGTTGTATATGATGCAACCAGAAGGTTTTGTAAATCCTAAAGGTACTAACAAGGTTTGCAAGCTCCAGCGATCCATCTATGGACTGGTGCAAGCATCTCAGAATTGGAATATACGCTTTGATGAGTTGATCAAAGCATATAGTTTTATATGGACTTGCGGTGAAGCCTGTATTTACAAGAAAGTGAGTGGGAGCACTAGAACCTTTCTGATAAGTATATGTGAATGACATATTGTTGATTGGAAATGATGTAGAACACTTTCTAGAAAGCATAAAGGAGAGTTTGAAAGGATTTTTTCAAAGAAAGACCTCAGTGAAGTTGCTTATATATTGGGCATCAAGATCTATAGAGATAGATCAAGACGCTTGATAAGATTTTTCAATGAATACATATCTTGACAAGTTTTTTGAAAGAGTTCAAAATGGACCATTCAAAGAAGAAGTTCTTGCCTGTATTACAAGGTGTAAAGTTGAGTAAGACTCAAAGCCCGACCATAGCAGAAGATAGAAAGAGAATGAAAATTATTCCCTATGCCACAATCATAGGTTCTATAAAGTATGTTGTGCTATGTACCAGACCTATTGTGTATCTTGCCATGAGTTTGGCACGGGGGTACAATAGTGATCTAAGAGTAGATCACTAAACAACGGTCAAAATTATCCTTAGTGAGGACTAAGGAAATATTTCTCGGTTATGGAGGTGATAAAGAGTTTGTCGTAAATAGTTACATCGATGCAAGCTTTTACACCGATCCAGATGACTCTAAGTCTCAATCTGGATACATATTGAAAGTGGGAGCAATTAGCTAGAGTAGCTCCATGCAGAGCATTGTAGACATATAATATTTGCAAAATACATACGGCTCTGAATGTGACAGACCCATTGACTAAATTTCTCTCACGAGCAAAACATGATCACACCTTAGTACTCTTTGGGTGTTAATCACATAGCGATGTGAACTAGATTATTGATTCTAGTAAACCCTTCGGGTTTTGGTCACATGGCGATGTGAACTATGGGTGTTAATCACATACAGATGTGAACTATTGGTGTTAAATCACATGGCGATGTGAACTAGATTATTGACTCTAGTGCAAGTGGGAGACTAAAGGAAATATGCCCTAGAGGCAATAATAAAGTTGTTATTTATTTCCTTATATTATGATAAATGTTTATTATTCATGCTATAATTGTATTAACCGGAAACTTAGTACATGTGTGAATACATAGACAAAACAGAGTGTCCCTAGTATGCCTCTACTTGACTAGCTCGTTAATCAAAGATGGTTATGTTTCCTGACCATAGACATGTGTTGTCATTTGATAAACAGGATCACATCATTAGGATAATGATGTGATGGACAAGACCCATCTGTTAGCTTAGCATTATGATCGTTACAGTTTCATTGCTACTGCTTTCTTCATGACTTATACACGTTCCTCAGACTATGAGGTTATGCAACTCCCGAATATCGGAGGAACGCCTTGTGTGCTATCAAACGTCACAACATAATTGGGTGATTATAAAGATGCTCTACAGGTGTCTCCGAAGGTGTTTGTTGGGTTGGCATAGATCAAGATTAAGATTTTCACTCCGTGTATCGGAGAGGTATCTCTGGGCCCTCTCGGTAATACTCATCACTATAATCCTTGCAAGCATTGTAACTAATGAGTTAGTTGCAGGATGAAGTATTAGAAATGAGTAAAGATACTTGCCGGTAACGAGATTGAACTAGGTATGATGATACCGACGATCGAATCTCGGGCAAGTAACATACCGATGACAAAGGGTACAACGTATGTTGTTATGCGGTCTAACCGATAAAGATCTTCATAGAATATGTAGGAGCCAATATGAGCATCCAGGTTCCGCTATTGGTTATTGACAAGTGATGTGTCTCGATCATGTCTACATAGTTCTCGAACCCGTAGGGTCTGCACGCTTAACGTTCGATGATGATTTGTACTATGAGTTATGTGATTTGATGACCGAAGTTTGTTTGGAGTCCCGGATGAGATCACGGAGGTGACGAGGAGTCTCAAAATGGCCGAGACGTCAAGATCAATATATTGGAAGGCTATATTCAGACATCGGAAAGGTTCCGAGTGACTCGGATATTCTTCTGAGTACCGGAGAGTCATGGGAATTCGCGAGGGGAAGTAATGGGACTTAATGAGCCATACGAGAAAGGAGAGAAGGGCCTCAAGGGGTGGCTGCGCGCCCCCCATGGGCTGGTCCGAATTGTACTAGGAGGGGGCGGCTGCCCCCTCCTTCCTTCTCCCCTCTTCCTCCTTCCCTCCTTCTCCTACTAGGAATAGGCAAGAGGAGGGGAATCCTACTTGGACTGGGGAGTCCTAGTAGGATTCCCCACACCTGGCACCCCCCTTTGGGACGGCCACCTATTCCCTCCCCTCCTTTATATTCGTGGCCAGGGGCACCCCATAGACACACAAGTTGATCTTTTAGCCGTGTGCGGTGCCCCCTCCACAGTTATACACCTCGGTCATATCGTCGTAGTGCTTAGGCGAAGCCCTGCGCCGGTAACTTCATCATCACCGTCACCACGCCGTCGTGCTGATGAAACTCTACCTCGACCTCGGCTGGATCTAGAGTTCGTGGGACGTCACGGAGCTGAACATGTGCAGATCGCGGAGGTGCCGTGACTTTGGTGCTAGGATCACTCGGATCGTGAAGACATACGACTACATCAACCGCATTGTCATAATGCTTCCGCTTTCGGTCTACAAGGGTACGTAGACAACACTCTCCCCTCTCGTTGCTATGCATCACCTAGATAGATCTTGCGTGATCATAGGATTTTTTTTGAAATTACTGCGTTCCCCAACACTAGGCACTTGTGGGAGTAGTTGCTATCAATTTTGTTGAGTTTGGTTCACTTTTATTTTGAGTCACTAAAAATTTCAGAAATTTTCAGAGGAAGAAAATGCTAAGGAGATTGTTGAGAGGCTCCTCGAGTCAGGGTTCGAAGGAAAAGGAAAATGAGTAGAAGGAGAAGCCCAAGTACAATCTTCCTTGCACCACGGAGATTTGGCCGTGTGATTGGCCATGTGATGCATTCTTACAGGCAGCCAGAATTTATGAGGATTTCTATTATTTGGCTGAGAATGCAGGCATCACCGACTTCCTCCTCAACTAGTGTGATCAGTATCTCCTACTCACTAATACTTTCGTGCAAAATTTTCATTTTCATGCTAGGAGATCACCACCCATGGTAGATTTTTACTTATACGATGAGTACAATGAAATGATGCTCTATGACTTTTGTGAGGTTTGTAAATTTCCTTATGAGGGTAGCGTCGAGGAACCACGTCCTAGTGATGTGAAAGATTTTATTAATGAAGTTACCATAGGGGAAAGGAGAAGGGTGTCATAAGCGAGAGTGGCTAGTTTACATTTTCCTGTTTTGCCCTACTACTCATTATTTGCTGGGAGATGTTTAATTGGTTGCGGGGATGGTGGAGGTCTTAGTGCTCCTGACCTTGCCATTTTGCACCACACTTTACTTCGTGATAGAACTTTCAGTTTAGGTGCTATGGTTGCTAAAAGGTTGAGTCTCAACCGTACAAAGGGTCCTATTTTCGGAGGTATCTTTGCCTCCCGCCTTTCTAGATGCTCTGAGATACCCATTAGGCATTATGAAAAAAGAGGAGAAATTGCTACCCACTATATATTTAGATTGTGAAAGCATGGTAGCACATAAGTTTATTCGCTATGATGAGGAAAAGAGACTCATTTATAACTTGATATTTAGCGAGGATACATTTCAGATTATTGCCTTGCCTGCACCTACTTTGTTCAATATTCATTCAGGCAGGTACTTCGTTTTGCCCGCAAACATTCATGCATACTGGGAGGGGACACGATCCCCAGCTCCTGAGCCAGAGCTATCACCTGATCCATATCAGGAGTCTATTTATCAGTGGGATCCACAAGAGCTCGCTAACCAGTGGAACCCCCAGGATCCTCCCTAGTACACCGGAGAAGGCTATTTTGAGTCGTGGGATTAGACCAACTTAGGCCAAAAGCCTAAGCTTGGGGGAGTACGTATTTCTCACCAACATTACATTCATGTTCACACACTAATTCCAATTGTCGGTGTTCATACTGTATCATTGTATTATCCATGCTAGTTTATTTCTTTTTCTCGCTTTCTTCTCATTGTATTATCCAGCTTTCTCTCGGTCATGTCTACACAGTTCTCGAACCCGTAGGGTCCGCACGCTTAACATTCGATGACGATTTTGTATTATATGAATTATGTGATTTGGTGAACGAATGTTGTTCAGAGTCCCGGATGAGATCACGGACATAACGAGGAGTCTCGAAATGATCGAGAGGTAAAGATTCATATATTGGACGATGATATTCGGACACCGAAAGTGTTCCTGGGGTACCGGGTACATATCGGGTCACTTGAAGGGGTTCCGGGCATCCCCCCGGCAACTACATGGGCCTAATGGCCAAGAAGGGGACATACCAGCCCCTAGGGGGCTGGTGCGCCCCATGTAGGACAAAATAGGAGGGGGAGGAAAGAGGGGAAGAGAGAAAGGAAGGGGAGCAATTGGGCCTCCCCCTTCCTTCTCTCCTCCCTCCTCCTTCCTTACCCCTCTGGATGAATATGGAAGGGGGGAGGCCGAATTGGGGGGTGCCCAAGTAGGATTCGTCCTACTTGGGGCTCCCCTTGACTTCCTCTCCTCCCCTCCAACCTATATGTATGAGGGGGGCACCGCTAGAACACACACCAATGATTGTTAGCCGTGTGTGGCGCCCCCTCCACAGTTTACGCCTCCGGTCATACTCACGTAGTGCTTAGGCGAAGCCCTGCGTGGTTCACTTCACCATCACCATCACCATGCCGTCGTGCTGACTGAACTCTCCCTCGACACTTTGCTGGATCAAGAGTTCATGGGACATCATCGAGCTGAATGTGTGAAGAACTCCGAGGTGACGTACGTTCGGTGCTTGATCGGTCGGAACGAGAAGAAGTTTGACTACACCAATCGCGTTGTCAAACGCTTCCGCTTTCAGTCTATGAGGGTACGTGGACACACTCTCCCCTCTTGTTACTAGGCATCTCCTAGATAGATCTTGCGTGAGCATAGGATTTTTTTGAAATTGCATGCTATGTTTCCCAACAGTGGCATCCGAGCCAGGTCTATGCGCAGATGATATGCATGAGTAGAACACAAAGAGTTGTGGGCGGTGATCGTCATACTTCTTACCACCAATGTCTTATTTTGATTCGGCGGCATTGTTGGATGAAGCGGCCCGGACCAAGCTTACATGACCACGTTCATGAGACCGGTTCCACCGACAGACATGTAACTAGTTTTGCATAAAGGTGGCTGGCGGGTGTCTGTTTCTCCAACTTTAGTTGAATCAATTTGACTGCGGCCGGTCCTTGTTGAAGGTTAAAACAGCAAACTTGATAAATCACCATTGTGGTTTTGAATGCATAGTTAAGAACGGTTCTTGCTAGCAGCCCGTAGCAGCCATGTAAAACTTGCAGAAACAAAGTAGAGGATGTCTAACTTGTTTTTGCAGGGCATGTTTTGATGTGATATGGTCAAGACATGATGTGATATACGTTATTGTATGAGATGGTCATGTTTTGTAAAAGTTACTAGCAACTGGCAGGAGCCTTAAGGTTGACGCTTTATTGTATGAAATGCAAACGCCATGTAATTGCTTTACTTTATCACTATGCGTTACCGATAGTTGTAGAAGCAATAGTTGGCGAGGCGACCACGACGCTACGATGGAGATCAAGGTGTCAAGCCCATGACGGTGGAGATCATGACGGTGCTTTGGAGATGGAGATCAAAGTCACAAGATGATGATGGCCATATCATATCACATATTTTGATTGCATGTGATGTTTATCTTATATGCATCTTATTTTGCTTAGTACAACGGTAGCATTATAAGATGATCCCTTACTAAAATTTCAAGGTATAAGTGTTCTCCCTGAGTATGCACCGTTGTGAAAGTTCTTCGTGCCGAGTCACCACGTGATGATCGGGTGTAAGGGCATATTTCTCCCTATGTGATTTTGGTGATTGATGACTTGCAGACTAATCGTGTGCATTGAGCATTTCAGATATCTCATGGCTAGGCACAATACGATTCGGTGCCCCTCGGAGCCTATCAAAGACGGTGGTTTTCTACATTTCTTTTCGGTCGATTTGAGTCGTAGGAAAGCCGTACTATTAAGAGGGGGCCGCTTCAGAAAGGTTAGGGTGGAATCAACATGTACACATCTGTTCCTTTGCACCACCTTTCCTTCGCTTCATTGGAGCATCGATTGTTTACCCTTGTCTCTACGAAATGAAGGCTTTCAAATGCTTGAGTGTCCATGGCATGCGGTAGTACTGCTCAAGAGAGCAGTAGTACCGTGGGGCCTTGCGGTAGTACCGCTCAAGGGAGCGGTTGTAGTGACCCGACCCGAATGGATCAAGTCTCTGTGCTTAAGTGTCATCCCTGGATCGGTATGCTGACACACACAGTACTCGAGGATTTATAACAGAGGTAAATCACATGTATAAAGTAATGTAAATACTATTACCTCAATCCAAAATAGCGGAAGTAACAAGGTTGTGGATTCCCATAAACACCAATGGCAAAGTTGAGTGTAGAAATCATAACCCTAACATATCACTTACTCGTCGTAAGATCCTCAACAAGAGACGTTGCAGCCACAAAGGGTCAGTACATTGAATGTACTGGCAAATTCACACCATAGAGCAACGATGAATAAAGGCTATCACTACATGCATATTTGGCTGGTGGAAAAGCTCTATGGTTACAGTTTTGCGAAAAGACAATTTTTCCCTACTACAAAGGAATATATTTTATTTAATTACAAAGTTGGTTGATAAAATATTGAGAAGGTAAACCCCCTCTCAACCCCAATTAAAAGTAATCATTAACCCAACAAATTAATTTAAGTAATATGATGAGATACTTAAGATACTCCAAGTACTAGATACTCAAGATTGTCCATAACCGGGGACATGGCTAATCATGATTAGATTGTACACTCTGCAGAGGTTTGCGCACTTTTCCCCACAAGACTCGATCGCTTCCATTGGATTTCTCGCACTGCATGTTGTTTGAGAAACGGATGACCGAGACATAGTCTTTCAGAAACATTAACTCTCTACTCCGGGTAGACCATACCAAACCTACAAAACCCACTACCTGCTGATCCACCTCTTCAAGAGCTTCACGTAACTTACTCAACTATGCTAGAGCCCATAATAGCTTGTGGCTGCACACGGAAGTTTCTAGCATGAAAATATCTCAGTTCCCTTTGAGCCTGGGTGGCGAACCATAGGATGATCACACGGTATATCCCTGGGATCTCCTAGGACAACACTGGTATATCCCTAGGTGTCCGGGCAAGTCCACTGGTATATCCCCAGGGTGCCCCTACCAATCCACCCAGATGTGTATTAAAGTTGCCACCTTAAGTTGAACCATTAAGTAAACAATATCACATCTGTCATGGAATACACTTAAACCCAATCCACGTCTACGAGAATAGCATGGCAATATAAGCATAACGTAGAAGTAACCCCCAAGGTTTGAATGCAGGACAATAGGTTCCTACCTCATCAACTACTTCCCAATACCCACATGTTATCAAACCTACTCATGCAATGTTTGAGGGTGAAACTAATGCATAAAAACTGGGTATGAAAGGGATATGATCAAAGTGTGAACTTGCCTGCAATGTTGATGAAGATGATTCGCACTCAAAACTCTTGATAGTTCTACTCGTCACACTCTGGTCAATCTATCGTAAGCAAGCAGTAGTAACCACACATAAGCAATCACTCAAAAGATCGGAAAGAATGAAGAAGACACTTCGAAAAGCATCAAAAACCAAGAAAATAACTCTTCCAACATAAAACAATTTCTAACAGTACCAAAATTATGTGAATTTGGCCTTATCAGAAAGTTTAGGTTAAGAGCTTCGATTTGCAAAAAGAATCAACTACATCGGAGTTACAAAACTCAAGTTATGATCAAACGAAGTTCAAATTCAAATCTGATCTAATTCAAATTTTAAACTTTCAAAAACTTGTTTGAGTTGGATTACTGGATAGAGGAGATCGTAACGAAGAAGTGGGCGTTGGTTTCGTTGGATTTGGACAAACGAGCGAAAAGTTGTGAGTGTTTGAAGTCGAGGGGCTAATCTGTAAATAAAATATTCACGAACGGGTCCCTGGCCGAAATTAAAAAGAAAAAGAAAAACTCTACCGAGCGAACATTCGCTGCCGAACGCTAGCTAATGAAAACCATTCGCTAACTAGTTCTAAACAGAGAACGCTCTTTGAATAGCTCAAAAACTAAACCAGTTTTTTTAAAAACGAGGAAGAACCAGATCGGACCGGGGCAACGGTTTATACCGGTTCAGGCGGTCCTTCGTCAAAAACCGGCGGCGGATCTCCGGCGGCTTCCCGCGGCGGCGAGGAGCGGGGCGACGGCTGCGGGCGTTGGCGGCGACGAGCGAAGACGGCGTGGGGTGCGGCGGTGGCGGCGGTTGCGGGCTCCGGCGAGATGCGGGAGAAGGCGGCGGCGCGAGCAGAGAGAAAAACGGGGCCGGGGGAGCGCATTTATAGGAGGGGAGGGGGCGACGGCGGCTTGGGGAAGGGGCCAAGGAGAGGCCGGGGCGGACACGGTGGCGGCGGCGATGCCGTGGCGGCTCGGGACTTCGTCCCGAGCTCGGGGACGAGCGGCGCGGGCGACGTGGGCTGGCTGGGTCGTTGCCTGGCTGGCTAGCTGGGCCGGCCCAGTCGGCGGAAGTTCTTTTTTTTAAACAAACAAACAAAAATAAAAAGAAAAGAAAAATTGAAATATTATATAGGCATATAATATATCAAAAATTTTAGAAAAATATTTTATACAACTTGAACATTATTATAAAGTCAAATAAAATACACACAAATTCAAATAAAGCAAAGAGTGCTTCTGCCCTAATAAAATCCAACAAAAATCATTTTTAAAAATACCAAAATGATTTCAAATTTACTTCTCTCCAATTTTCTGATGTAGGGAATCATGTTACCCTATTTTCCATATATTCTATTTTTGGAGAAAAATAATTTGAATATAACTCAAATAACTCCAAATTGAAATAATTTCCAAAAGGACTTTGAATTTGATCCTTTGAAACTCCCAACTCATATTTCATTTTTTTGAAGAAGTCATTTTATCTTCGCTCGTGAAAATCATTGAGTTGCATGAAGTTTATGAATCAAAATATTTCCAAATGAAATTCAAATATTTTCAAATACCCTTTTATTTAATGAAATGGAAGAAGTCATATCATCTTCGCTCAAGGGTTTTGTATTTGAAAAGAATTTGAATCCACGGAGATCACGTATGCAAAATGAAAGTTTGGGACAGTCCTTTTATTCCCTCTCATTTAACTTTCAAAAAGTTTCGAATTTCACTCAATTTCACACAATCAATCAAACAATCAATCAAATCTATCTATTTAAATATAACATTCCAAAATTTAGAATTTTGGGATGTTACAAACCTACCACCCTTAAAATGAATCTCATCCTCGAGATCCGGAGAGGCTAGAAAGAAAAAGGTTGGGTTTGGGGGTCTTCTCAAAATCCATTGATCATCACACGGGGTCTGGGGTGCTACCACCCTTAGAAAAAATTTTATGGTCCCATCAATACTCATATACTCCATCCTTATTCTTGACGGGGCCGGTCTTCTCAAATTCTCGAAAAAAATCCTTCTATGCGCTCTTCCGGTAGTGGCATAACCTTTCATCTTGATAAGGTTCTTCTGAGACTGGGTCTTCTTAGCTGACGGGTCTGGCGCCGATACTAAACAACTGTCAATATCTCATGGTGGTCAACAATTTATGGTTTGTCCTGCAGGAAATGGGTCTGGGTTGAACCTCACTGTATAACCTACTGTTGGCAACAACTGCCGTGTAAAAGGGAAAAAATACCTTTACCATTCTAAGGTTTAAACAAGGTTTAATACTGTCGTCTCTCTACTATAGGTAAGTCACTCAGATTTACCATCCCACATAGCAAGGCGAATAATGAGAGTAAGTCGGTATGGTGATCAATCCATCCCGCACCCAAATCATTACCTTGTATACGGTTTAGCGAATCTCGCATTCTAACACTCGGTCACCCTCACAAGCATTGCAGAATTTTTCTCTTGTTGATGAACCAATTTCGGATAAATCCATTGATTCTGCAAGCCAAACAAAAATCTATCGTTCCTTCACAACTCTCAGGTTTTGCGTTGCTCCTATAAAATCATCGGTTGATAAAGTCGTAACTTCTTCCGGGGTTTTTCCTTCAGCAAGAGCATGCTTGCTTCTTGGCAGGTCCTGGGGCCTGTGGGTTATGGCCCATCACATCACTTGTAAACATTGAACTTATCATCGAGCAACTGATCATTATTCCAACTTCCAACTTCCTAGTATTCTTAAATCCATCCAATTGTATTGTCTCCCTTCCTTATGTTGGTACCAATCTAAAACGTGATTACTCAGACTCATTATGGAATTTCCAATGATCCATATTTCCAACATCATATGTCCTTTATATCCAATAGTAATTCATCTCTTCATCCCCCTGGGATATCCCACATACCGAGATAAAAACTTATACTTATGAAGTCCATACTCCACTTAGTGGAACATCATTATCCTTTCCAGGGTCAAGCGTCCTTACAGTGGAATATTGGCCATCTCTGCATGGCACTTCTTCAACTGGAAACGTGAAACACATCATGAACTCCTAACAGTCCTTCGGGTGACTCCAACTTGTTGGCCACTTCTCCCATACGCTCCAAACTCGGTATGGTCCTACAAATCTCGGGGCTAACTTTCCCTTAACTCCAAATAGTTTAACTCCTCACGAGGGGACACACGAAGACATGCTCTGTCTCCAATTTCATAGACTTCCTTCTTGCATTTTTGAGTCTGCATAACTCTTCTGCCAGGACTGAGCTACCTTTAGTCTATCTCGAAGCAACTTAACATTCTCTTCTGAATCCTTGATCACATTTGGTCCAAACAACTGACGGTCTCCAACTTCATCCCAAATCAACGGTGTCTGGCTCCTTCTCCCATACAAAGCTTCAAAAGGGGCCATCTTCAAACTAGCTTGGTAATTGTTGTTGTATGAGAACTCAGCGCAAGGTAGATTATCATCCCTACTAGATCCATAATCTAGCGCACACGCTCTCAACATGTCCTCCAGAATCTGATTGACTTTCTCGGTCTATCCATCTGTCTGCGGATGAAAGGTTGTACCGAACTCTAGCCTAGTACCCGAAGTCTGGTGTTGCTGATTCCAAAACTTTGAGGTAAACTGTGTTCCTCTATCTGATACGATGGTCCTCGGAACTCCATGCAGACATACGATCCTGGTCAAATATATCTTGGTCAACTTCTCACTTGTATAGGTGGTTTTCACTGGGATAAAGTGAGCCACTTTGGTCAAGCGAATCAACTATTACCCAGATAGAGTCATATCCTCTTCGGGTTCTGGGAAATCCGGTAATGAAATCCATGCCAAGCTTATCTTACTTCCATTCGGCTATCGGTATAGGCTGTAATAATCCTGCTGGCTTTTGATGCTCTGCTTTCACTCTCTTTGGAATACATCACCTACGACTATATACTCCGCAATATCCTTCTTCATACCAGTCCACCCGAAATGCTCCTTCAAATCCAAATACATCTTGGTGTTTCCAGGGCAAATCGAGTATGGTGAGTCGTGAGCCTCCTGAAGTATTTACTTCCTGACCTTTGCATTATTGGGAACATATACACGGTCCTCGAACCATAAGAAGTCGTTCTCATCCTTACAAAAACCTTTGGCCTTTCCTTTGCTCATCCTCTCTTTTATCTCAGCAATCTCCTTGTCATACTTCCGAGCTTCACGGATCTTTCCCAACAATGTAGACTGAACTTCCATTGCTGCAACAAAACCTTTGGGAACAATCTGCAACCGAAGTTCCCTGAGATCCTCGGCTAACTCCTTTGGAAATCCTCCGCTTATGAGGGTATTCGTCCTTGTTTTCTTTATGTTTGTGTCCTATTTCTCCACAAAGCTTGCATGCACAAGGTTTCTTCATATTCCCTTCCATAAGGCTTCATCTTCTGGAACACAAGCCGAGACTTTAGCAAGGTCAACTTAAATTCATTCCAAGTGGTTACTCCTTGCCATCCATTGATGGTTTGGTACATCCTCCACCAAGTTGCAGCACCTTTTTCAAAGCATTGAAGAGCATGCTGGGCCATATCCTTTCCAGTTATAGGGTTATTCTTCATGTGATCCTCCATGTTCAGAATCCATTCGTCTGTCTCCAATTGACTCATCGGTCCAGAAAATATAAGCTCATCTCCATTTATCTTCTATTGGGTCCATGGGTTTAGGGTGGGATAGGAGAGATAGAGAGGGATGCACACAATACAAAAAAAAGTTTTGAAAAGGCAGATTTTATTGTGGCTGTCGGAAAAACAACAAATAAATGACAGCTCACAATCGTCGCATCTAACATAAATATATAACAGGGGTTGGGTCTTCTAATGGCCTATAGATCTCAACGTCATCAAACTCTTCAAGTCTTGGTCATGTCTCCGATGGCTCCTTCTGATCCTGCTTGTCCTTCTCAAGTTCTTTTGCCAAATCATCTCTGTTGACGCGAAGTCTCTCATGACATCCTTTAATATTTCTGGGGTTGCATTCCAAACTTCTGGGTTTGAACATCCTTGGCATGAATGATGGTCCTAATGTCCTTCAGTTCCTAACAAATCTCCGGTATCTTGAGGTTTTGTTCCTCCAGATTGGCTACTTTTAGTTTTTGGATCCTGAATTCTTCACGAACTGTCTCCTTGTCAAATATGACTTCCTAAAGTCCATCTTAAAATCCTTGATGTAATACTCCAGATCTTGGCGATACACCAGCTAAGGTTAAAACTTGATCTCTTGCTGGCAGGTGCTCCATTAGCCCTTTTGTCATCCAATTCTCCCGGAAGATGCGTTCTTAACATCTCACGGTGACAATAACATCAGCGAGCAATAGCATCATGGATATCCATATTTATGACTATGTCTCTGTCATGAGCTATCATTCCATAGTTGATATCTCCTGCCTTAGGGTTTTTTGACACAAACTTTGAGTTCTAATGCTCTTTGTTCCAGTCTTTCTCCAATACACCTTGATCTCGGTAGTGACAGCTTTCATAGTCTGCCAAGTTCCATAAGGGTAACCGTCCTAGGTCATACTAATCTAGAATTTCTTCAAAGCCTTCAAAGTCTCCTAGTCTTTGGAGTCTTCACCGTTGTAGTTTCCGCCATTGTAATGCACGGTAAAATTCTCTTCATTCCGAAGTGGTCTTAGTTGTTCAATATCTTGTACTCCTTGGAGTGGTCTCATCAGTCGAATCTTCGAGGGGTCAAAAGGGGAAAGGGGTATGGTCTCACTAAAAGGGAATATTTGAATAAGCTCAGAAGAGAAGAGAGGTAAAAGATTCTTTTGAAAAGAAAGTTGTAGAGAAAAATCTTTCCTATGGGCTTGCCAGTTTCTAGGGTCATGTCCTACAGTCAACATGTGCTCTGATACCATCTTGTAGCGACCCGACCCGAATGGATCAAGTCTCTGTGCTTAAGTGTCATCCCTGGATTGGTATGCTGACACACACAGTACTCGAGGATTTATAACAGAGGTAAATCACATGTATAAAGTAACGTAAATACTATTACCTCAATCCAAAATAGCGGAAGTAACAAGGTTGTGGATTCCCATAAACACCAACGGCAAAGTTGAGTGTAGAAATCGTAACACTAACGTATCACTTACTCGTCGTAAGATCCTGCAACATGAGACGTTGCAGCCACAAAGGGTCAGTACATTGAATGTACTGGCAAATTCACACCATAGAGCAACGATGAATAAGGCTATCACTACATGCATATTTGGCTGGTGGAAAAGCTCTATGGTTACAGTTTTGCGAAAAGCCAATTTTTCCCTACTACAAAGGAATATATTTTATTTAACTACAAAGTTGGTTGATAAAATATTGAGAAGGTAAACCCCCTCTCAACCCCAATTAAAAGTAATCATTAACCCAACAAATTAATTTAAGTAATATGATGAGATACTTAAGATACTCCAAGTACTAGATACTCAAGATTGTCCATAACCGGGGACACGGCTAATCATGATTAGATTGTACACTCTGCAGAGGTTTGCGCACTTTTCCCCACAAGACTCGATCGCTTCCATTGGATTTCTCGCACTGCATGTTGTTTGAGAAACGGATGACCGAGACATAGTCTTTCAGAAACATTAACTCTCTACTCCGGGTAGACCATACCAAACCTACAAAACCCACTACCTGCTGATCCACCTCTTCAAGAGCTTCACGTAACTTACTCAACTATGCTAGAGCCCATAATAGCTTGTGGCTGCACACGGAAGTTTCTAGCATGAAAATATCTCAGTTCCCTTTGAGCCTGGGTGGCGAACCATAGGATGATCACACGGTATATCCCCGGGATCTCCTAGGACAACACTGGTATATCCCCAGGTGTCCCGGCAAGTCCACTGGTATATCCCCAGGGTGCCCCTACCAATCCACCCAGATGTGTATTAAAGTTGCCACCTTAAGTTGAACCATTAAGTAAACAATATCACATCTGTCATGGAATACACTCAAACCCAATCCACATCTACGAGAATAGCATGGAAATATAAGCATAACGTAGAAGTAACCCCCAAGGTTTGAATGCAGGACAATAGGTTCCTACCTCATCAACTACTTCCCAATACCCACATGTTATCAAACCTACTCATGCAATGTTTGAGGGTGAAACTAATGCATAAAAACTGGGTATGAAAGGGATATGATCAAAGTGTGAACTTGCCTACAATGTTGATGAAGATGATTCGCACTCAAAACTCTTGATAGTTCTACTCGTCACACTCCGGTCAATCTATCGTAAGCAAGCAGTAGTAACCACACATAAGCAATCACTCAAAAGATCGGAAAGAATGAAGAAGACACTTCGAAAAGCATCAAAAACCAAGAAAATAACTCTTCCAACATAAAACAATTTCTAACAGTACCAAAATTATGTGAATTTGGCCTTATCAGAAAGTTTAGGTCAAGAGCTTCGATTTGCAAAAAGAATCAACTAAATCGGAATTACAAAACTCAAGTTATGATCAAACGAAGTTCAAATTCAAATCTGATTTAATTCAAATTTTAAACTTTCAAAAACTTGTTTGAGTTGGATTACTGGATAGAGGAGATCGTAATGAAGAAGTGGGCGTTGGTTTCGTTGGATTTGGACAAACGAGTGAAAAGTTGTGAGTGTTTGAAGTCCAGGGGCTAATTTGTAAATAAAATATTCACGGATGGGTCCCTGGCCGAAATTAAAAAGAAAAAGAAAAACTCTACCGAGCGAACATTCGCTGCCGAACGCTAGCTAATGAAAACCGTTCGCTAACTAGTTCTAAACAGAGAACGCTCTTTGAATAGCTCAAAAACTAAACCGGGTTTTAAAAAAAAAGAGGAAGAACCAGATCGGACCGGGGCAACGGTTTATACCGGTTCAGGAGGTCCTTCGTCAAAAACCGGCGGCGGATCACCGGCGGCTTCCCGCGGCGGCGGGCGGCGGCGAGGAGCGGGGCGACGGATCTGCTGTTATTTTTATGCCATGTAAACTTGATGCTACAGAGAGATCCATGCTTATTTTGAGATACTTCAGTAAGGATGTTTTGTACATATGGTTATGAGCTATCCATCCATGCCCCTGGTTGCATTTATAGCTTGCTGTAGATTGTTCATATCTTGCTCCAAAGTTGCTAAATGATGTTGCTGTCAGCCTGTTAACATGAACTTCAGTTTTGCCATGTGATTTCCTAGTGATCCATGCACCCTATGAACTTGCCATTGCCATTCTTAGCTTCATAAACATGTCTTCTTACTGTTGGTTGACTTTCCATGCCATGTATTGCTCTGTGGTGAGTGGTTCAAGCTCACCAACATGCCTACTTATCGTTGTTCCTGCCATGTTTGAATCTGTCATATAACTTGCCATGTTTACATGGGTGCCATCATATTTTCTGTTCCTTTTTGGCTCTTGGTCAGTAAGGGACTTTTGTTTTATGGGTTTAGTAGATTCATGCCATACCTTTGTTTGCTATGATAAGTTCCTGTAACATGTTGTTTGATAGCTCTAAACATTGCAACCTGATGTTATTTCTGCTAAAGTCTGAAACTGTTATCATTTGCAATCTTGCCATGTGTGTTTGAGCATGTTCTAGTGATTTCTGGAGATAGCTCAGTGTTCATGTTTTGTTATGCTTTACCTGTACATCATGACCATGCCTTTTGTTTTCTAGTTGGGATGCCGTAGCTTGTTGTTTTGATGCTTGCAATATGCCTAGTTGCTGTTTTGGACAGATTGTTGCTATGACTTGTATAGTGTATGTGTTGAACCGTTGCTCCGTTTTGAGTGTGATCTATATGAAACTTGCTTGATTTCGCATGTAGTTTCATATTATCATGTTGCATCCTTGTTTTGGGGTGTTTGCTTGATGTTTGGGTGCATTTTGCATCAATGCCATGTTTAACTTGTTTTGCTCATATCTTCTAGGCCGTAGCTCCGAACTAAATGAACTTTATATGTAACTTGACTAGAATTTCGTGTAGATCATATTGGTGCATCTTAACTTGCTGTTTAACAACTTGAACATAAGGTTTATTCAGATCTGGACCAATTTAGAAATTTGCATGAGGACTTACCGGAATTGTTATATGTTGTTCCCGGCCTCATTTAAACTTGCTTTGATGTGTTGCTCTTGTATGCATCATATCTTGCCATGAGTAGCTTCATGTAGCCTTGTCATGCATCATGCTTGTTGTGCATCATGCCTTGTTCATGTGTGGGGTGTTTACCATGTTGTGTGCTTATTTTCGATAGTTCCTGTTTCGTTGCGATCGTGAGGATTCGTTCGTCTACGCTTGGTTCGCCTTTGTGGCTTCATCCGTTCGTCTTCTTCATGGAGTCATTCTTCTTCCTTGCGGGATTTCAAGCAAGATGACCGCTACCCTGGATCTCACTACTATCATTGCTATGCTAGTTGCTTCGTTCTATCTTTTGCTCCTCAAGCCTCCCAAATTGCCATGAACCTCTAACCTTTGACACCCTTCCTAGCAAACCATTGTTTGGCTATGTTACCGCTTTTGCTCAGCCCCTCTTATAGCGTTGTTAGTTGCAGGTGAAGTTGAAGATTTCTCCATGGTGGACAGGATTATGTTGGGATATCACAATATCTCTTATTTAATTAATGCATCTATATACTTGGTAAAGGGTGGAAGACTCGGCCTTATGCCTAGTGTTTTGTTCCACTCTTGCCGCCCTAGTTTCCGTCATACCGATGTTATGTTCCCGGATTTTGCGTTCCTTACGCGGTTGGGTGATTTATGGGACCCCCTTGACAGTTCACCTTGAATAAAACTCCTCCAGCAAGGCCCAACCTTGGTTTTACCATTTGCCTCACCACCACCTACTTTTTCCTTGGGAGTCACTCTCTCGAGGGTCATTTTTATTTTAGCCCCCCCGGGCCAGTGCTTGTCTAAGTGTCGGTCCGAACCGAGCAACCTGCGCGGCCACCTCGGGGCAACTTGAGGGTTGGTTTTACTCGTAGCTTGACTTATCCGGTGTTGCCTTGAGAACGAGATATGTGCAGCTCCTATCGGGATTGTCGGTGCATCAGGCGGCTTTGCTGGTCTTGTTTTATCATTGTCGAAATGTCTTGTAAACCGGGATTCCGAGTCTGATCGGGTCTTCCTGGGAGAAGGAATATCCTTCGTTGATCGCGAGAGCTTATCATGGGCTAAGTTGGGACACCCCTGTAGGGTTTAAACTTTTGAAAGCAGTGCCCGCGGCTATGGGCAGATGGGAATTTGTTAATGTCCGGTTGTAGATAACTGGACACCAGATCCGAATTAAAACGCATCAACCGTGTGTGTAGCCGTGATGGTCTCTTTTCGGCGGTGTCCGGGAAGTGAACACGGTCTTTGGGTTATGTTTGACATAAGTAGGAGTTCAGGATCACCTCTTGATCATTGCTAGCTTCACGACCGTTCCGTTTGCTCTCTTCTCGCTCTTATTTGCGTATGTTAGCCACCATATATGCTTAGTCGCTGCTGCAACCTCACCACTTTACCCCTTCCTTTCCCATTAAGCTTTGCTAGTCTTGATACCCATGGTAATGGGATTGCTGGGTCCTCGTGGCTCATAGATTACTACAACAACAGTTGCAGGTACATGTTGTGCGATGATCATGACGCGAGAGTGATGCTTGCTTGCGTTGAGTTCTTCTTCTGCTTCTTCGATCAGGGGATATGTTCCAGGTCGGCAGCCTGGGCTAGCAGGGTGGATGTCGTTTGAGTTTCTGTTTGTGTTTTTCATCCGTAGTCGGATGGTGCTCTTATGTAAGATGATGTTGTATTCGTGTGGCATTGTATGCCTTTTGTATGTATCCCTATCTATTATGTAATGTTGATGTAATGATATCCACCTTGCAAAAGCGTTTCAATATGTGGTTCTATCCTTGGTGGGACCTTCGAGTCTCTTTAGGATAGTATCGCATATTGGGCGTGACAAGTTGGTATCAGAGCCTCGACCGACCTTAGGAGCCCCCTTGATTGATCGTGTAGTTTGGCCATTGTTGAGTCTAGAAGAAAACTATTTTCGGAGCCTAGTTATATCGGAGAGTAGGAATTCTTTTTACTCCTCAGCCCCTTTGTCGCTCTGGTAAGGAATCTTGACGTAGGTGTTTTGAATTACTCCTCTTCCCCTTCAAATTTTTCTTTAGGATCACATGGTTAGTTTTTCGTTCGTTGTTCCTCAGTTCTTTGCATCCGGTGCATTTCTCGTCAAGTTGACTCGAACCTCTTCATCTTTGAGTTCAATTCTCAGTTGTTTTTTCCCCACCCGCCCACCCTTTTTCTCCTTGGAGCCGGAGTCCATAATCGAGTATGCTTTCTACTCGTGCGAAGTCTTTGCTTTCTTTCCTCAATGATTTCAACCGGTGTTTTCTCTTCAAGTTATTCGTCGGTTCTACCTTCCAAGTCGCCTTTGTTTTCCCGCCCTCCCACCCTTTTTATTCCCGGAGTCTGAGTGTCTTTCGACCATCAATTTCATTCGTGTGGAGCCTCTTCAGTCTTTCCTCAGTTGTTTCAACCGGTGAATTCTCTTTTGTTCATCATTCTTCATCTCTTTTTCTTTTCCGGTGGATTCAATTCATGTTTTTTTGGGTGATCATATTCTTTTTCCTTCGATCAAGTTTTCTCCTTGCTCGTGTGCCTCTCGCCAGTTTATCCTTCCGGAGTGTTCAAGACATCTCAGGAGATTCGCCTGTGTTCGAATTAATTCGAGGTTGCCACCTCATTCAAATATTTCAATTGTTCCGATGCATCATCTATCTGTTCAACATCCCTTTCGAATGGTGTTTTCTCTTTAGTGGGCCCTAACCCACAGGTCTTTTCCCAGGATCTTACCTGACTCTTCTAATTCCGCCGGAGTTATTCTTAATTCTTTTCAAGTGTGACGTAAAAATGGATTTCATCAGTCAGTTGCCTTTCCAAGATCGATTTCAAATCATTTCATTGTTGGCTCAACCTCTTTGTTTTTCATTCTTCCGGAGTATCTCAGTAATTTTGGTGGTGTTTCTCGTCGTCATTTGAAGATCGAAGAAGTGTTTGTCCTCTAAATTTTGTCCGTTCTCTCGAAGTTTTGTGGTTCTAGTTTCGTGCTATCGTCTCGAATTATTCCATTTGTCAGATATTCTTTTCATCCATCCGGAGTATTTTAGGAGTTGTGTTCCCGTTTCTTTTCACCGGAGGCATCATTTCAGCTACCATTATCCAATTATCCCGGCGCTTCGTTCAAGTGTTCTTTAATCACCTCATGATCTCTTCGTTCTTTTGCATCTAAATACCCTCAAGCATATTTGTTCTTCTAATTCTTCCCGGTGATTCATTCTCTTTTGTCAGTCATTTCCGAATTCTAACGGTGGTTCTTTCATATTCTTTTTCCTTCATTATCATTTTAGTCCATTCTTTCTTTCGAATCCTACCGGTGGTTCATGAAGACCTTCTCAAGTTTGCGATATGTCACTTCTCAATTCTTTTTCAAGAAGAATAAGTAGTATGCGAAATCCATTCCTTCGCATCAATTTAATTTGATGAAGGATAAGCATACAATAAATCTTATTATTATTTCATCCAAGTGAGTAATACCTTTTCTTCGGAGTTTGTTCTTGTTGAATAAATTCTAGTTCCAAGTGTTTTCATCTTTTCTTTTCCAGAGTTCAAATTTTCCTCGGACATTTCGTCGGAACCTCCATCTAAATCATCGCAAGCTTTAATCTTATTATTTCATCCTTTATTCTATCTCATCATCCTTTTGTCACCAGAGTTCTTCATGGTGGTTCTTCATGATTTATTTCATTCCTGAAGAGTTCATCAAGTATCATTCCATCTTCTTAAGTTCATGTTCTATTCTTTCCATGTTCAGCCGGAGTGCCGTCTAAATTCTTTTGTTCATTCATTTTCTATCTTGTTCTAACCGGAGTGCTTTCTTAGTCTATCTGATGCCGTGAGCTTTCAATTCTTGTCATTCTCGTCGCTCCTCTCTTCTTCTCGAGTGCTCTCGATTCCTTGATTCTTCTCTTGAGTTCTTGTTTCACCTCATCCCTTTTTCGCTTCCATCTCGGTCCTAAGATCTCGGGACGAGATCTCTTGTTAGTGGAGGAGTGTTGTAACGCCCCGGATCCGATGCGCCAGGTGTCTGTCAGTTATTCGTCGTTGTTGCCATGTCATGTGCTTGCATGTTGCATTTTATCATGTCATCATGTGCATCTCATTTTGCATACGTGTTCATCTCATGCATCCGAGCATTTTCCCCGTTGTCCGTTTCGCGATCCGGCACTCCTATGTCCTCCGGCATCCCCCTTTTGTCTCCTGTTGTGAGTGGGCGTTAAACTTTCTCGGAATGGACCGAGGTTTGCCAAGCGGCCTTGGTATAGCACCGGTAGACCGCCTGTCAAGTTTCATGCCATTTGGAGGTCGTTTGATACTCCAACGGTTAACCGGGTAACCGTAAAAGCCTCTTTGTGTTGCACCCCAACACCCCTCCAAAGTGGCCCAAAACCCAGCAAACTCCTCTCCATGCTCTCGGTCGTTCGATCACGATTGCGTGGCCGAAAACCGCACCTCATTTGGACTCTCCTAGCTCCCTCTACCTATTTATAGACCCTCTCCCCCAAAATTCTCGGTCTAACCCTAGACTTCTTCCCCTCGCGCAGCCGGACACATCTCCACCGCCGCCGGACATGTCCGCGCCGCCTCCCCCGCCGAATCCGGAGCCGCCAAGTGTCGCGCCGCCGTCCTCCGCCGCCGCGGCCCGCGGAGCCCATCGCGGGCC
>NC_041387.1:437070034-437132368 GCF_002162155.2 Triticum dicoccoides
TCGCCTCCCCGTCGCCTCCTCCGCCTCCCCTTGCCGGGATCCGGCCGGATCCGGCAAGATCAGGCCCGGATCCGCCGCGCGCGCCCGTCCCCTGCCCCTTCTCCGGCCATCCTCGACTCCCGCGCCGCCGTTGACTTTTCTGAGGTGGTATAAATCTGCTAAGTCCCGAATATTTTGCATTATCATGTCATGTTCATCGCATCATAACTTGCTGCATACTACTCCATTTCATGCGTGTAATATGTCAAATTGTTCGCCTCGACGAGTACTTCATTTCACTCCATTGCATCATGTTCATTTGAGTTCATCTTGACACCTAAATCATCGTTGCAAGAGTGCATGTTGCTGTTAATCTGCTGAAACTGTTATAACTCGATGATTTGTCATTTTTGCCATGTTTGATGTGTGCATCCTATGAGGTTGATGTCTACATGTGTTTTGAACTATGCCATGTCCTCTTTATAGAGGTGCTTACCATGTATTTTTGTGATCAATGTGGTGACTAGCACAAGCATGTAAACTAGGCCTCGTGATGTTGCTGATTTCAGTCCCTGTTCTACTGTTATTTTTATGCCATGTAAACTTGATGCTACAGAGAGATCCATGCTTATTTTGAGATACTTCAGTAAGGATGTTTTGTACATATGGTTATGAGCTATCCATCCATGCCCCTGGTTGCATTTATAGCTTGCTGTAGATTGTTCATATCTTGCTCCAAAGTTGCTAAATGATGTTGCTGTCAGCCTGTTAACATGAAGTTCAGTTTTGCCATGTGATTTCCTAGTGACCCATGCACGCTATGAACTTGCCATTGCCATTCTTAGCTTCATAAACATGTCTTCTTACTGTTGGTTCCCTTGCCATGCCATGTATTGCTCTGTGGTGAGTGGTTCAAGCTCACCAACATGCCTACTTATCGTTGTTCCTGCCATGTTTGAATCTGTCATATAACTTGCCATGTTTACATGGGTGCCATCATATTTTCTGTTCCTTTTTGGCTCTTGGTCAGTAAGGGACTTTTGTCCTATGGGTTTAGTAGATTAATGCCATGCCTTTGTTTGCCATGATAAGTTCCTGTAACATGTTGTTTGATAGCTCTAAACATTGCAACCTGATGTTATTTCTACTCAAGTCTGAAACTGTTATTATTTGCAATCTTGCCATGTGTGTTTGAGCATGTTCTAGTGATTTTTGGAGATAGCTCAGTGTTCATGTTTTGTTATGCTTTACCTGTACATCATGACCATGCCTTTTGTTTTCTAGTTGGGATGCTGTAGCTTGTTGGTTTGATGCTTGCAATATGCCTAGTTGCTGTTTTGGACAGATTGTTGCTATGACTTGTATAGAGTGTATGTGTTGAACCGTTGCTCCATTTTGAGTGTGCTCTATATGAAACTTGCTTGATTTCGCATATAGTTTCATATTATCATGTTGCATCCTTGTTTTGGGGTGTTTGCTTGATGTTTGGGTGCATTTTGCATCAATGCCATGTTTAACTTGTTCTGCTCATATCTTCTAGGCCGTAGCTCCGAACTAAATGAACTTTATATGTAACTTGACTAGAATTTCGTGTAGATCATATTGGTGCATCTTAACTTGCTGTTTAACAACTTGAACATAAGGTTTATTCAGATCTGGACCAATTTCGAAATTTGCGTGAGGACTTACCGGAATTGTTATATGTTGTTCCTGGCCTCATTTAAACTTGCTTTGATGTGTTGCTCTTGTATGCATCATATCTTGCCATGAGTAGCTTCATGTAGCCTTGTCATGCATCATGCTTGTTGTGCATCATGCCTTGTTTATGTGTGGGGTGTTTACCATGTTGTGTGCTTCTTTTCGATAGGTCCTGTTTCGTTGCGATCGTGAGGATTCGTTCGTCTACGCTTGGTTCGTCTTCGTGGCTTCATCCATTCGTCTTCTTCATGGACTCATTCATCTTACTTGCAGGATTTCAGGCAAGATGACCGCTACCCTGGATCTCACTACTATCATTGCTATGCTAGTTGCTTCGTTCTATCGCTATGCTGCGTTACCTTTCTTTTGCTCCTCAAGCCTCCCAAATTGCCATGAACCTCTAACCTTTGACACCCTTCCTAGCAAACCATTGTTTGGCTATGTTACCGCTTTTGCTCAGCCCCTCTTATAGCGTTGTTAGTTGCAGGTGAAGTTGAAGATGTCTCCATGGTGGACAGGATTATGTTGGGATATCACAATATCTCTTATTTAATTAATGCATCTATATACTTGCTAAAGGGTGGAAGACTCGGCCTTATGCCTGGTGTTTTGTTCCACTCTTGCCGCCCTAGTTTCCGTCATACCGGTGTTATGTTCCCGGATTTTGCGTTCCTTACGCGGTTGGGTGATTTATGGGACCCCCTTGACAGTTCACCTTGAATAAAACTCCTCCAGCAAGGCCCAACCTTGGTTTTACCGTTTGCCTCACCACCACCTACTTTTCCCTTCGGAGTCGCTCTCTCGAGGGTCATCTTTATTTTAGCCCCCCCGGGCCAGTGCTTGTCTAAGTGTTGGTCCGAACCGAGCAACCTGCGGGGCCACCTCGGGGTAACTTGAGGGTTGGTTTTACTCGTAGCTTGACTTATCCGGTGTTGCCCTGAGAACGAGATATGTGCAGCTCCTATCGGGATTGTCGGCGCATTAGGCGGCTTTGCTGGTCTTGTTTTACCATTGTCGAAATGTCTTGTAAACCGGGATTCCGAGTCTGATCGGGTCTTCCTGGGAGAAGGAATATCCTTCGTTGATCGCGAGAGCTTATCATGGGCTAAGTCGGGACACCCCTGCAGGGTTTAAACTTTCGAAAGCCGTGCCTGCTGTTATGGGCAGATGGGAATTTGTTAATGTCCGGTTGTAGATAACTTGACACCAGATCTGAATTAAAACGCATCAACCGTGTGTGTAGCCGTGATGGTCTCTTTTCGGCGGAGTCCGGGAAGTGAACACGGTCTTTCGGTTATGTTTGACATAAGTAGGAGTTCAGGATCACCTCTTGATCATTGCTAGCTTCACGACCATTCCGTTTGCTCTCTTCTCGCTCTTATTTGCGTATGTTAGCCACCATATATGCTTAGTCGCTGCTGCAACCTCACCCGTTTACCCCTTCCTTTCCCATTAAGCTTTGCTAGTCTTGATACCCATGGTAATGGGATTGCTGGGTCCTCGTGGCTCACAGATTACTATAACAATAGTTGCAGTTACAGGTTGTGCGATGATCATGACGCGAGAGCGATGCTTGCTTGCGTTGAGTTCTTCTTCTGCTTCTTCGATCAGGGGATAGGTTCTAGGTCAGCAGCCTGGGCTAGCAGGGTGGATGTCGTTTGAGTTTCTGTTTGTGTTTTTCATCCATAGTCGGATGGTGCTCTTATGTAAGATGATGTTGTATTCGTGTGGCATTGTATGCCTTTTGTATGTATCCCTATCTATTATGTAATGTTGATGTAATGATATCCACCTTGCAAAAGCATTTCAATATGCGGTTCTATCCTTGGTGGGACCTTCGAGTCTCTTTAGGATAGTATCGCATATTGGGCGTGACAGTTTCGTTGGATTTGGACAAATAAGCGAAAAGTTGTGAGTGTTTGAAGTCCAGGGGCTAATCTATAAATAAAATATTCACGGACGGGTCCCTGGCCGAAATTAAAAAGAAAAAGAAAAACTCTACCGAGCGAACGTTCGCCGCCGAATGCTAGCTAATGAAAACCGTTCGCTAACTAGTTCTAAACAGAGAACACTCTTTGAATAGCTCAAAAACTAAACCGGGTTTTAAAAAAACGAGAAAGAACCAGATCGGACCGGGGCAACGGTTTATACCGGTTCAGGCGGTCCTTCGTCGAAAACCGGTGGCGGATCTCCGGCGGCTTCCCGCGGCGGCGGGCGACGACGAGGAGCGGGGCGACGGCTGCGGGCGTTGGCGGCGACGGGCGAAGATGGCGTGGGGCGGCGCAACAAGCGGAGGAGCCGGCGAGGTAGACTACGGTGGCGCGGGCGGAGTGCGGCGGCGGTGGCGCTGGTGCAGAGCAGCGGCGGGGGCGGCAGTTGCGGGCTCCGGCGAGATGCGGGAGAAGGCGGCGGCGCGAGCAGAGAGAAAAACGGTGCCGGTGCGGCGCATTTATAGGAGGGGAGGGGGCGACGGCGGCTTGGGGAAGGGGCCAAGGAGAGGCCGGGGCGGACACGGCGGCGGCGGCGATGCCGTGGCGGCTCGGGACTTCGTCCCGAGCTCGGGGACTAGCGGCGCGGGCGACGTGGGCTGGCTGGGTCGTGGCCTGGCTGGCTAGCTGGGCCGGCCCAGTCGGCGGAAGTTCTTTTTTTTAAACAAACAAACAAAAATAAAAACAAAAGAAAAATTGAAAAATATTTAGAAAAATATATCAAAATTTTTAGAAAAATATTTTCTACGACTTGAACATTATTATAAAGTCAAATAAAATACACACAAATTCAAATAAAGCAAAGAGTGCTTCTGCCCTAATAAAATCCAACAAAAATCATTTTTAAAAATACCAAAATGATTTCAAATTTACTTCTCTCCAATTTTCTGATGCAGGGAATCATGTTACCCTATTTTCCATATATTTTATTTTTGGAGAAAAATAATTTGAATAAAACTCAAATAACTCCAAATTGAAATAATTTCCAAAAGGGCTTTGAATTTGATCCTTTGAAACTCCCAACTCATATTTCATTTTTTTGAAGAAGTCATTTTATCTTCGCTCGTGAAAATCATTGAGTTGCATGAAGTTTATGAATAGAAATATTTCCAAATGAAATTCAAATATTTTCAAATACCCTTTTATTTAATTAAATGGAAGAAGTCATATCATCTTCGCTTAAGGGTTTTGTATTTGAAAAGAATTTGAATCCACGGAGATCACAAATGCAAAATGAAAGTTTGGGACAGTCCTTTTATTCCCTCTCATTTAACTTTCAAAAAGTTTCGAATTTCACTCAATTTCACACAATCAATCAAACAATCAATCAAATCTATCTATTTAAATATAACATTCCAAAATTTAGAATTTTGGGATTTTGAAGCGGTAGTACCGCAGGGTCCAGCGGTAGTGCCGCTTCTGGTGAGCGGTAGTACCGCTAGCTCCGGCCCTGACCTGGCACATGCGGAACTAGGCGCGGAAGTAATTTTTTACTTCCGCCCCCACGCGGTAGTACAGCTCCCTGCTAGCGGTAGTACCGTGCCGGATTTTCGCACAGTCCTAAACTCCGCGGAAGTAGCCACGGACGTAATTTATTTAGTCTGTGCCTTTCCAACCCAGTTGAGCCCTGCCTTGCGGTAGTACCACAAGGGCGCGCGGTAGTAACGCTCCGGCGGTTCTACTACTTGTTGCTATACGCAACAGGGTCTCATTTGGTCACTGTCGCGCGAGCGGTAGTACCGCAACATCAAGCGGTAGTACCGCAACCCCTTGCGGTAGTACCGCAAGCGTGTGCAGTAGTATGCGTGTCGCGGTCTGAGTGGGTGGGTAACGGTTTGGATCTTTCCCCCACTATATAAAGGTGGTCTTCTTCCACAAGAAGACCACCTATTGCCTCCCTAAGCTCCATTGTTGCTCAAAGCTCCATTTTCACCCGATCTCTCTCCCTAGCCAATCAAACTTGTTGATTTTCTAGGGATTGGTTGAGAAGGCCCTGATCTACACTTCCACCAAGAGAAATTTGATTCCCCTCACTAATCCCTTGTGGATCTTGTTACTCTTGGGTGTTTGAGCACCCTAGATGGTTGAGGTCACCGCGGAGCCATATTCCATTGTGGTGAAGCTTCGTAGTGTCGTTGGGAGCCTCTGACTAAGTTGTGGAGACTGCCCCAACCTTCTTTGCAAAGGTTCAGTCACCGCCTCCAAGGGCACCAATAGTGGAATCACAACATCTCGCATTGTGTGAGGGCGTGAGGAGAATACGGTGGCCCTAGTGGCTTCTTGGGGAGCATTGTGCCTCCACACTGCTCCAACGGAGACGTACTTCCTCTCAAAGGGAAGGAACTTCGGTAACACATCCTCATCTCCACCGGCTCCACTCTTGGTTATCCCTTACCTTTACTTGTGCAAGCTTATATTGTGTTGTATCCCTTGCTTGCTTGTGTGCTTGTTGTTGTTGCATCATATAGGTTGCTCACCTAGTTGCATGTCTAGACAATCTACTTTGAGGCAAAGTTTAATTTGGTAAAGAAAAGTTAAAAATTGTTAGTTTATTCACCCCCTCCAGTCAACTATATCGATCCTTTGAATTGGTATCAGAGCCTCGTATCTAAGGACTTTGCCATCCGAAGAGTATGGTTGGCACCACAGACGAGGTGGAGGAGCACCCCAGTGCGAATCCCACTTTGTCTGCAGTAGATGGGGGATCCTCGGTCTCTCGTGAGGAGTTCAATGTGGACTTGGACACATTGAAAACCTCTATGACTACCGAGGTCAAAGGCATGCTTAAGAATTTCCTTAATGGTCTTAAATTATCCACCGCACTGTTGGACGTGGTCGATCCCACAAACAAGGTGACGGATCCTAACTCCAACAAGGGGGAAGCTACTAGTGATCAAGTTCCTTTGACTAGTGGTAGAAGTGGAAATGGCATCTTTGCCCATGTTGAACCTCCAATTACTTATGGAGGACCGGTTCCTTCCACGCATATGAATCATGTTGGTCCTCCTCCTAAGCTTGTGAGCAATGAGGATTTTGCCTCTTGGGTCTATCGCTTTAAACGTCATTAAATCATAGTTCTACTAATCTTTGGAGAATTATTGAGCAAAATTTCTACCCGCACGACCCAAACAACTTCACTCCTAGAGAAGGCATGAATCATCAATTCAACAAGTCCGCTCTCTTCATTCTCCAAGAAGCAATTCCTCCCGAAGATATTGCGCATCTCCAACCTTTCACCGTGGCCAAGGAAGCATGGCAACATGTTGTTTCCATTTACAAGGGAAGCGCAAGCATTCAACGCTCAAACTTTGAAGTGGTGCAAGATGAAGCCGATGAGTTTGCAATGAATGAAGATTAAGAACCTCAAGAGCTCTACCGGAGATTAACCACTCTTGCGGTCTCTCTCCGAGATCATGGGAGCAAGGATACAAATGATAATTGGACCAAGCACAATTTTCTCAAGTCCATGATGCCTTACCATAAGGCCATGTCCTTGATAACCCACAAGTATAGGGGATCGCAACAGTTTTCGAGGGTAGAGTATTCAACCCAAATTTATTGATTCGACACAAGGGGAGCCAAAGAATATTCTCAAGTATTAGTAGTTGAGTTGAAAATTCAACCACACCTGGATAATTTAATATCTGCAGCAAAGTATTTAGTAGTAAAGTAGTATGGAAGTTACAGTAATGATGGCAAAAGTAGCAATAGCAGTTTTGTAGTAATTGTAACAGTGGCAACGGTAAAGTAACTAATCTATATCAAGAACGGTAAAATCTACGGGCACATAATTCCTATTTGCAACAATAAGAATGTCATTGATCCTTCCCATAGGTTTCTTAATGGTGGAATCCGCAAGGTGCAAATTTAAAGAGCAATCATCAAAATCATGGAAACCTAGCACATCGCATAAAGTTTTCGGAATTGTGGAAACACTAGCACCCAAATCACATAAAGCATAGCATTCATGATGTTTAATTTTAATTTTAGTAGTAGGTTCCCACTAATCATAAAGTTTTCTAGGTATAGAAACTTCCAAGTCAAGTTTTTCCTCATAAGATTGCATCAAGGCATCAACAATATGTTTGGTAAAAGTTTTTTTTGACTATAAGCATGAGGAGAATTCAACACGGATTGCAACAAAGAAATACAATCTATTAAAGAACAATTATCATAATTAAATTCCTTGAAATCTATAATAGTGGGTTCAATACTATGTAAAGTTTTGACCTCTCCAATCCCACTTTTACCAAATTTAACATCAAGATCTAAAAACTCTGAATCATTGGGACGCCTTTTAACTAAAATTGAATCATCTCCAGTCCCATCATTATCAAGATTCATATTGCAAAACAAAGATTTAATAGGGGCACATCAATAACTTTTATATCTTCATCATTATTTTCATGGAAACTAGAAGAACATGCTTTTATAAAGCAATCTTTCTTAGCACGCATTCTAGTAGTTCTTTCTTTGCACTCATCAATGGAAATTCTCATGGCTTTGAGAGACTCATTGATATCATGCTTAGGTGGAATAGATCTAAGTTTCAAAGAATCAACATCAAAAGAAAGCCTATCAACGTTCCTAGCCAATTCATCAACTTTAAGCAAATTTCTTCAAGCAAAGCATTAAAATTCTTTTGAGAGATCATAAATTCTTTAAGACTATTCTCAAAATCAGAGGGCATCTTATTAAAATTTCCATAGGAGTTGTTGTAGGAATTTCCATAATTATTAGAGGAGTTACTAGGAAACGGCCTAGAATTAAAGTTTCCTCTATACGCGTTGTTACCAAAATTATTCCTACCAACAAAATTCACATCCATAGATTCATTATTATTCTCAATCAAAGTAGACAAAGGCATATCATTAGGATCAATAGGAGCACTCTTAGTAGGAAACAATTTCATAAGTTCATCCATCTTTCCACTTAAAACATTAGTCTCATCTATAGCATGCACTTTTTTACTAGTAGATCTTTCGGTGTGCCATTGAGAATAATTAACCATAATGTTATCAAGGAGTTTAGTAGATTCTCCTAAGGTGATTTACATAAAAGTGCCTCCCGCGGCCGAATCTAAAAGATTTCTAGAAGCAAAATTCAATCCGGCATAAAAAATTTGTATGATCATCCATAAATTCAAACCATGAGTAGGACAATTGCGAATCATTAATTTCATTCTTTCCCAAGATTGGGCAACATGCTCATGATCAAGTTGTTTAAAATTCATAATATCATTTCTAAGACAGATGATTTTAGCGGGAGGAAAATACTTAGAGATAAGAGCATCTTTGCACTTATTCCATGAATCAATACTATTTTTAGGCAAAGACGAAAACCAAGTTTTAGCATGATCTCTAAGTGAAAATGGAAATAACTTCAATTTAACAATATCATTATCCGTATCTTTCTTCTTTTGCATATCACACATGTCAACAAAGTTATTTAGATGAGTAGCGACATCTTCACTAGGAAGGCTAGATAATTGATCTTTCATAACAAGATTCAACAAAGCAGCATTGATTTCACAAGATTCAGCATCTGTAAGAGGAGCAATCAGAGTTCTAAGGAAATCATTATTATTGGTATTGGAAAAGTCATACAATTTGGTATTATCTTGAGCCATCGTAACAAGCAATCCAACACACAAGCACACAAAAAGGCAAGCGAAAGAGAGAGGAGAACGGGAAAGAGAGGACGAATAAAACGGCAAGGGTGAAGTGGGGGAGAGGAAAATGAGAGGCAAATGGCAAATAAAGTAATGCGAGGGAGATGAGTTTGTGATGGGTACTTGGTATGCCTTGACTTGAGCAAAGACCTCCCCGGCAACGGCGCCAGAAATCCTTCTTGCTACCTCTTGAGCACTGCGTTGGTTTTCCCTTGAAGAGGAAAGGGTGATGCAGCAAAGTAGCGTAAGTATTTCCCTCAGTTTTTGAGAACCAAGGTGTCAATCTAGTAGGAGGCTCCTCAAAAGTCCCACACACCTACACAAACAAACAAGAACCTCGCAACCAACGCGATAAAGGGGTTGTAAATCCATTCACGGAAACTTGCGAAAGTGAGATCCGATAGAGATAATAAGATAAGATAAATATTTTTGGTATTTTTATGATATAGATTGGAATGTAAAGATGCAAATAAAAGATAGATGAAAAACTTATATGATAGAAGATTGACCCGAGGGCCATAGGTTTCACTAGTGGCTTCTCTCAAGATAGCATAAGTATTACGATGGGTGAACAAATTGCTGTCGAGCAATTGATAGGAAAGTGCATAGTTATGAGAATATCTAGGCATGATGATATATATAGGCATCACGTCCGCAACAAGTAGATGGAAACAATTCTGCATCTACTACTATTACTCCACACATCGACCGACCCTTGCCTGCATCTAGAGTATTAAGTTCATGAGAACAGAGTAACGCATTAAGAAAGATGACATGATGTAGAGGGATAAACTCAAGCAATATGATATAAACTCCATCTTTTTATCCTTGATGGCAACAATATAATACGTGCCTTGCTGTCACTGGGAAAGGACACCGCAAGATTGAACCCAAAGCTAAGCACTTCTCCCGTTGCAAGAAAGATCAATCTAGTAGGCAAAACCAAACTAATAATTCGAAGAGACTTGCAAAGATAACCAATCATACATAAAAGAATTCAAAGGAGATCCAAATATTTCTCATAGATAAACTTGATCATAAACCCATAATTCATCGGATCACGACAAACACACCGCAAAAAGAGTTACATCAAACTTTGTATTGCGATTCAAAGAGAGAGAAGAAGCCATCTAGCTAATAACTATGGACCTGAAGGTCTGTGGTCAACTACTCCCAACTCATCGAAGAGGCCTTGGAGATGATGTAGAGGCCCTCCATGGTCGATTCCCCCTCCGGCGGAGCGCCGGCAAAGGCTCCAAGACGGGATTCCGCGGATACAAAAGGTTGCGGTGGTGGAATTAGGTTTTCATGGTGCTCCTGGATGTTCTCGGGGTACGTGGATATATATAGGAGAAAGAAGTAGGTCGGTGGAGCCATGAGGGGCGCGCCGGACACCCTCGTGGCCGCCTCGTTTGCTTCTTGACGTCCACTCCAAGTCTCCTGGGTTGCGTTTGTTCCAAAAAGATCGCTCCCGAAGGTTTCATTCCGTTTGGACTCCGTTTGATATTCCTTTTCTTCGAAACACTGAAATAGGCAAAAAAAACATCAATTCGGGCTGGGCCTCCGGTTAGTAAGTTAGTCCCAAAAATGATATAAAAGTGTAAAGTAAAGCCCATAAACATCGAAAACAGGTAATATAAAAGCATGGAACAATAAAAAATTATAGATACATTGGAGACGTATCACAAAGCCGCATCCGAAGCCTTATTGAGAAGGACACCAGTCTCATCGATGTGATCCAAGTAATGCTAGTCCGCCGGATCCTACCCTGTCAGCGACGCCCTCTCCGCATGTGGGAATTTAATCCGAAAGGTCCACAGACTCTTCAGTACCTCTCTGGAACGATGCTCAAAGATATGTGGAATTGTTCTTTGGCGCACGAAAACAATGGCCGGATACTACAGAAGACATCGGCCTTGACTGCAACAATCCGGATACTCCGGCAAGTACTCGACCCCCGAACATGACTTAATCAAATTATGCATGACAATGTACTGATAGTCTGATAACACTTTATTCGGCCAGAGCTGGGTAAAGAAGGCGAAGAGAATCTGATGTTCGGCTCCACTTCCCAAAGATACTGCCGATCTGTTGTTAACGAGGATGCTAGCTCCGGCGCCATATCAAGTGCCGGGGGGGGGGGGGAAGATAAAGAAGAGGACGAATAGGCCCAAGGCAGCTTCCACTCTGGAGGCTCACCAGGCAATTCGTCCGGTGAGATTAGAACTCCCACTTCCAAAGGTGGAAGGGAAGGGCAAACTGACATCCCTTCTCCCCATGGGAAGAAAAGGGCCGCTTTAGAAGACTTGGAAAGAGAAGCTCGTAAGCGGGGGAAGGTATCCCAGTCAGGGGGTGATATTGACACGCAGTCACCCTACAAAGTGTTGGGGAACGTAACAATAATTCCAAATTTTCTATGCATCACCAAGAACAATCTATGGAGAGACTAGCAATGAGAGAGAGGGGAGTGCATCTTCATACCCTTGAAGATCGTGATGCGGAAGCGTTACAAGAACGCGGTTGGTGGAGTCTTACTCGCAACGATTCAGATCGCGGTTAGTTCCGATCTAAGTGCCGAACGGACGGCGCCTCCGCCTTCAACGCACGTACAGCCCGGGGACGTCTCCTCCTTCTTGATCCAGCAAGGGGAGAGGAGAAGTTGAGGGAGAACTCCGACAGCACGACGGCGTGGTGGTGGTGGAGCTCGTGGTTCTCCAGCAGGGCTTCGCCAAGCACTACGGAGGAGGAGGAGGTGTTGGAGGAGGGAGAGGGCTGCGCCAGGGGAGAGGTTCAGCTGCCCTCTCACCCCTCCACTATGTATAGGGGCAAGGGGAGAGGGGGAGGCGCCCTAGGGTTTCCCCTAGGGGGCGGCGGCTAAGCAGATTGGATCTCCCTAGGGAAAATCCTAGGGAGACTTGCCCCCCAAGCCAAACATGTGGAGGATTGCCTCCCGAGCCAGGTGGAGGCGCCCCACCTCCCCAAATAACGTGGGAAAGGGTGTGGGGGGCGCACCACCCCTTAGTGGGCTGGTTTGCCCCTTCCCCTTTGGCCCATGAGGCCCTCCAACACTTGCCGGGGCTCCCAAAACACCTTTCGGTCATGCTGGCCATAGCCTGGTACCCTCGGAACACTTCCGGACTCCAATACCCTTCGTTCAATATATTGATCTTCACCACCGGACCATACCGTAACTCCTCGTGATGTCCGAAATCACATCCGGGACTCTGAACTACCTTTGGTAACCATATACTATTTTCCATAACAACTCTAGCGTCACCGAACCTTAAGTGTGTAGACCCTACGGGTTCGGGAATCATGCAGACATGACCGAGACATCTCTCCGGCCAATAACCAACAGCAGGATCTGGATACCCATGTTGGCTCCCACATGTTCCATGATGATCTCATCGGATGAACCATGATGTCAGGGATTCAAGCAATCCCGTATGCAATTCCCTTTGTCAATCGGTACGTTACTTGCCCAAGATTCGATCGTCGGTATCCCAAAACCTCATTCAATCTTTTTACCGGCAAGTCACTTTACTCGTTCCATAATGCATGATACCGTGACTAACTACTTAGTCACATTGAGCTCATTATGATGATGCATTACCGAGTGGGCCCAGCGGTACCTCTTCGTCATACGGAGTGACAAATCCCAGTCTCAATTCGTGCCAACCCAACAGACACTTTCGGAGATACCTGTAGTGCACATTTATAGCCACCCAGTTACATTGTGACGTTTGGTACACCCAAAGCATTCCTACAGTATCCGGGAGTTGCACAATCTCATGGTCTAAGTAAATGATACTTGACATTAGAAAAGCTTTAGCAAACAAACTACACGATCTTGTGCTATGCTTAGGATGGGTCTTGTCCATCACATCATTCTCCTAATGATGTGATCCCATTATCAATGACATCCAATGTCCATGGTCAGGAAACCATAACCATCTATTAATCAACGAGCTAGTCAACTAGAGGCTCACTAGGGACATGTGGTCTATGTATTCACACATGCATTACGGTTTCCAGTTAATACAATTATAGCATGAACAATAGACAATTATCATGAACAAGGAAATATAATAATAACCATTTTATTATTGCCTCTAGGGCATATTTCCAATAGTCTCCCAATTGCACTAGAGTCAATAATCTAGTTCACATCACTATGTGATCGTAATGAATCCAACACCCATGGGGTTTGATCATATCTCGCTTGTGAGAGAGGTTATTAGTCAATGGGTCTGAACCTTTCAGATCCATGTGTGCTTTACAAATCTCTACTTCATCTTGTAGATGCAGCTACCACACACTATTTGGAACTATTCCAAATAACTGTTCTACTATATGAATCCGGTTTACTATTCAGAGTCATCCAGATTAGTGTCAAAGTTTGCATCGACGTTACCCTTTACAATGAACTATTTTACCACCTCCATAATCGAGAAAAAAATCCTTAGTCCACTAGTCACTAAGGATAACTTTGACCGTTGTCCTGTGATCCATTTCTGGATCACTCTTGTACCCCTTGACTGACTCATGGCAAGGCACACTTCAGGTGCAGTACACAGCATAGCATACTGTAGAGCCTACGTCTAAAGCATAGGGGACGACCTTCGTCCTTTCTCTCTCTTCAGACGTGGTCAGGTCTTGAGTCTTACTCAATACTCACACCTTATAACACAGCCAAGAACTCCTTCTTTGCCGATCTATTTTGAACTCCTTCAAAATCTTGTCACGGTACTTATTCATTTGAAAGTACTATCAAGCGATTTTTGATCTATCCTTATAGATCTTGATGCTCAATGTTCAAGTATCTTAATCCAGGTTTTCCATTGAAAAACACTTTTCAAATAACCCTATATGCTTTCCAGAAATTCTACATCATTTTTGATCAACAACATGTCAACAACATATACTCATCAGAAATGCTGTAGTGCTCCCACTCACTTCTTTGGAAATACAAGTTTCCAATAAACTTCGTAAAAACCCAAAATATTTGATCATCTCATCAAAGCATATATTCCAACTCCGAGATGCTTACTCCAGTCCTTAGAAGGATTGCTGGAGCTTTGCATACTTGTTAGCATCTTTTAGGATTGACAAAACCTTCTGGTTGTATCACATACAACCTTTCCTCAAGAAAATCGCCGAGGAAACAATGTTTTGACATCCTATCTGCAAGATTTCATAAATAATGCAGGAACTGCTAACATAATTTCAACAGAATCTTAGCATCACTACGAGTGAGAAAGTCTCATCATAGTCAACTCCTTGAACTTGTCGGAAAACATCTTAATGACAAGTCGAGCTTTCTTAATGGTGATACTTACCATCATTGTCCGTCTTCCTTTTAAAATCCATCTGTACCCAACAGCCTTACGACCATCAAGTAGTTCTTCCAAAGTCTATACTTTGGTTTCATACATGGATCCTCTCTCGGATTTTATGGCCTCGATCCATTCATCAGAATCCAGGCCCACCATCGCTTCTCAATAGCTCGTAGGTTCATTGTTGTCTAGAAACATGACCTCCAAGACAGGAGTACGTACCACTCCGAAGTAGTACGCATTCTTGTCGACCTACGAGGTTTGGTAGTGACTTGATCCGAAGTTTCATGATCACTATCATAAGCTTCCACTTCAATTGGTGAAGGCGCCACAGGAACAACTTCCTGTGCCCTGCTACACACTAGTTGAAGTGACGGTTCAATAACCTCATCAAGTCTCCACCATCCTCCCACTCAATTCTTTTGAGAGAAACTTTTCCTCGAGAAAGGACCCGTTTCCAGCACTTTTGCTTCTGGGTCTGAAATAGGAGGTATACCCAACTGTTTTGGGTGTCCTATGAAGATGCATTTATCCGCTTTGGGTTCGAGCTTATCAGGCAAAACTTTTCATATAAGCTTCGCATCCCCAAACTTTTGAGAAAAGACAACTTAGATTTCTCTAAACCATAGTTCATACGGTGTCGTCTCAACGGAATTACATGGTGCCCTATTAAAGTGAATGCGGTTATCTCTAATGCCTAACACATAAACGATAGTGGTAATTCGACAAGAGACATCATGGTATCCACCATATCCAATAGGGTGCAGTTATGATGTTCGGACACACCATCACACTATGGTGTTCCAGGCAGTATTAGTTGTGAAACAATTTCCACAATGTCTTAATTGTGTGCCAAACTCGTAACTCAGATATTTATCTCTATGATCATATCATAGACATTACATCCTCTTGTCACGATGATCTTCAACTTCACTCTGAAATTACTTGAACCTTTCAATAATTCAGACTTTTGTTTCATCAAGTAAATGTACTTAACATCTACTCAAATCATCTGTGAAGTAAGAACATAATGATATTCACCGCATGCCTCAGCACTCATTGGATTGCACACATCAAATGTATTACTTCCAACAAGTTGCTCTCTTGTTCCATCTCACTGAATACGAGGCCTTCAGTCATCTTGCCCATGTGGTATGATTTGCATGTCTCAAGTGATTCATAATCAAGTGAGTCCAAATGATCCATCTATATGGAGTTTCTTCATGCATATATACCAATAGACATGGTTCGCATGTCTCAATCTTTTCAAAAACGAGTGAGTCCAAAGATCCATCAAACATGGAGCTTCTTCATGCGTTTTATACCAATATGACTCAAGTGGCAGTGCCACAAGTATGTGGTACTATCATTACTATCTTATATCTTTTGGCATGAACATGTGTATCACTACGATCGAGATTCAGTAAACCATTCATTTTAGGTGCAAGACCATTGAAGGTATTATTCAAATAAACAGAGTAACCATTATTCTCCTTAAATGAATAACCATATTGCGGTAAACATAATCCAATCATGTCTATGCTCAATGCAAACACCAAATAACAATTATTTAGGTTTAACACCAATCTCGATGGTAGAGGGAGCATGCGATGCTTGATCACATCAACCTTGGAAACACTTCCAACACATATCATCATCTCACCTTTTAGCTAGTCTCCATTTGTTCCGTAGCTTTTTATTTCGAGTTACTAACACTTGGCAACCAAACCGGTATCTAATACCCTGGTGCTACTAGGAGTACAAGTAAAGTACACATTTAATATAACGTATATCCAATATACTTCTGTCAACCTTGCCAACCTTCTCATCTCCCAAGTATCTAGGGTAGTTCTGCTTCAGTGACCGTTCCCCTCATTACAAAAGCACTTAGTCTCGGGTTTGGGTTCAACCTTGGGTTTCTTCACTAGAGCAGCAACTGATTTGCCGTTTCATGAAGTATCCCTTCTTGCCCTTGCCCTTCTTGAAACTAATGGTTTTACTAACCATCAATAATTGATGTTCCTACTTGACTTCTACTTTCGCGGTGTCAAACATCGTGAATAGCTCAAGGATCATCATATCTATCCCTGATATGTTATAGTTCATCATGAAGCTCTAGTAGCTTGGTGGCAGTGACTTTGGAGAACCATCACTATCTCATCTGGAAGATAACTCCCACTCGATTCAAACAATTGTAGTACTCGGACAATCTAAGCACATGCTCAACGATTGAGCTTTTCTCCCTTAGTTTGCAGGCTTAAGAAACTTGTCGGAGGTCTCCCACCTCTTGACGTGGGCATGAGCCTGAAATCCCAATTTCAGCTCTTGGAACATCTCATATGTTCCACGACATTTTTTTTAAATGTCTTCGGTGCCTCAATTCTAAACCGTTTAACATTACGCATTGAACTATCACGTAGTCATCAAAACGTGTATGTCAGATGTTCGCAACATCCAAAAACGACGCTCGAGGTTCAGCACACCGAGCGGTGCATTAAGGACATAAGCCTTCTGTGCAGCAATGAGGACAATCCTCAGTATACGGACCCAGTCCGCATAATTGCTACTGTCAACTTTCAACTAAATTTTCTCTAGGACCATATCTTAAAATAGTAGAACTAAAGCGTAGGCTACGACATAATTTGCAAAGACCTTTTGACTATGTTCATGATAATTAAGTTCATCTCATTATTTAATGAACTCCCACTTAGATAGACATCCCTCTAGTCATCTAAGTGGTACATGATCCGAGTCAACTAGGCCGTGTCCGATCATCACGTGAGACGGACTAGTCATAATCGGTGAGCATCTTCATGTTGATCGTATCTACTATACGACTCATGTTCGACCTTTCGGTCTCTTGTGTTCTGAGGCCATGTCTGTACATGCTAGGCTCGTCAAGTCAACCTAAGTGTTTTGCATGTGTAAATCTGGCTTACACCTGTTGTATGCGAATGTTAGAATCTATCACACCCTATCATCACGTGGTGCTTCGAAACAACGAACCTTCGCAACGATGCAAAGTTAGGGGGAACACTTTTTGAAATTTTAGCGAGGGATCATCTTATTTATGCTACCGTCGTTCTAAGCAAATAAGATGTAAAAACATGGTAAACATCACATGTAATCAAATAGTGACATGATATGGCCAATATCATTTTGCTCCTTTTGATCTCCATTTCGGGGCGCCATGATCATCATCGTCACCGGATGACACCATGATCTCCATCATCGTGATCTCCATCATTGTGTCTTCATGAAGTTGTCTCGCCAACTATTACTTCTACTACTATGTCTAACGGTTTAGCAATAAAGTAAAGTAATTAAATGGCGTTATTCAATGACACGCAGGTCATACAATAAATTAAGACAACTCCTATGGCTACTGCCGGTTGTCATACTCATCGACATGCAAGTCATGATTCCTATTACAAGAACATGATCAATCTCATACATCACATATATTTCATTCATGACATCCTTTGGCCATATCACATCACACGACATATGCTGCAAAAACAAGTTAGACGTCCTCTAATTGTTGTTGCAAGTTATTACGTGGCTGCTATAGGTTTCTAGCAAGAACGTTTCTTACCTACGCCAAAACCACAACGTGATATGCCAATTGCTATTTACCCTTCATAAGGACCCTTTTCATTGAAGCCGATCCAACTAAAGTGGGAGAGACAGACACCCGCTAGCCACCTTATGCAACTAGTGCATGTCAGTCAGTGGAACCTGTCTCACGTAAGCGTACGTGTAAGGTCCAGTCCGGGCCGCTTCATCCCACGATGCCGCCGAATCAAGATAAGACTAGTAGTGGCAAGTAAATTGACAAACTCGACGCCCACAACAACTTGTGTTCTACTCGTGCATAGAAACTACGCATAGACATAGCTCATGATCCCACTGTTGGGGAACGTAGCAATGATTCAAAATTTTCTATGCATCACCAAGATCAATCTATGGAGAGACTTGCAACGAGAGAGAGGGGAGTGCATCTTCATACCCTTGAAGATCGCGATGCGGAAGCGTTACAAGAACGCAGTTGGTGGAGTCGTACTCGCAGCAATTCAGATCGCGGTCAATTCTGATCTAAGCGCCGAACGGACGGCGCCTCCATGTTCAACACACGTACATCCCGGGGACGTCTCCTCCTTCTTGATCCAGCAAGGGGATAGGAGAAGTTGAGGGATAAATCCGACAACACGACGGCGTGGTGGTGGTGGAGCTCGTGGTTCTCCAGTAGGGCTTCGCCAAGCACTACGGAGGAGGAGGAGGTGTTGGAGGAGGGAGAGGGCTGCGCCAGGGGAGAGGTTCGGCTGCGCTCCCACCCCTCCACTATATATAGGGGCAAGGGGAGAGGGGGAGGTGCCCTAGGGTTTCCCCTAGGGGGCGGCGGCCAAGCAGATTGGATCTGCCTAGGGAAAATCCTAGGGAGACTTGCCCCCTAAGCCAAGCAGGTGGAGGATTGCCTCCCAAGCCAGGTGGAGGCCCATGAGGCCCTCCAACACTTGTCGAGGCTCCCGAAACACCTTTTGGTCATGCTGGCCATAGCCTGGTACCCCCGGAACACTTCCGGACTCCAATACCCTTCGTATAATATATCGATCTTCACCGCCGGACCATACCGGAACTCCTCATGACGTCCAGGATCACATCCGGGACTCCGAACTACCTTCAGTAACCACATACTATTTCCCATAACAACTCTAGCGTCACCGAACCTTAAATGTGTAGACCCTACGGGTTCGGGAATCATGCAGACATGACCGAGACATCTCTCCAGCCAATAACCAACAACGGGATCTGGATACCCATGTTGGCTCCCACATGTTGCACGATGATCTCATCGGATGAACCACAATGTCAGGGATTCAAGCAATCCCGTATGCATTTCCCTTTGTTAATCGGTACGTTACTTGCCCGACATTCGATCGTCGGTATCCCAATACCTTGTTTAATCTCGTTACCGGCAAGTCACTTTACTCGTTCCATAATGCATGATCCCGTGACTAACTACTTAGTCACATTGAGCTCATTATGATGATGCATTACCGAGTGGGCCCAGAGATACCTCTCCGTCATACGGAGTGACAAATCCCAGTCTCGATTCGTGCCAACCCAATAGACACTTTCGGAGATACCTGTAGTGCACCTTTATAGCCACCCTGTTACGTTGTGACGTTTGGTACACCCAAAGCATTCCTACGATATCCGGGAGTTGCACAATCTCATGGTCTAAGGAAATGATACTTGACATTAGAAAAACTTTAGCAAACGAACTACACGATCTTGTGCTATGCTTAGGATTGGGTCTTGTCCATCACATCATTCTCCTAATGATGTGATCCCGTTATCAATGACATCCAATGTCCATGGTCAGGAAACCATAACCATCTATTGATCAATGAGCTAGTCAACTAGAGGCTCACTTGGGACATGTTGTGGTCTATGTATTCACACATGCATTACGGTTTCTAGTTAATACAATTATAGGATGAACAATAGACAATTATCATGAACAAGGAAATATAATAATAACCATTTTATTATTGCCTCTAGGGCATATTTCCAACACAAAGATAGGCCCTCAGCCGCATAGTAAGTGAATCCGGGTGTTTTAAACATGTCCCGCTCTTTCCTGGCTATAAGGGTAATATTTTAAACTCATGTTTGCAGTCCAGCACACAACCTTCCTCAACAGTCGTCCTCTTTGGGGGATCTACTTTCAGAGATGATGGAGAGCGAGACGCCTCCACAGATCTCCCTGCCTGATGAGGCAGACGACACCGAGGTGTCGTCCCGAAGGATCCCTCCCGATATGCAAGCGGTGAAAGGGACAGTGAGGACCGGGGCCCAAGGTAATACTTCGGCCGCCAAGGGTCCGGGGTGTGTGGCCCCTATAGGGAACAAAAAAAGTCCCGGACTATCAGGTGCCCAAGGGACACCGATGCTTTGATGGACATTTTGCAGCATGCCTCCGTCTCAGAGGAACATTGTACCTTGATGGGTACGGTGTTAGAAAGAGTTCGGTCCGTGAAAAGCGGATAGAATGAAGCCTTTTCTAGCCTACTAAGAGGCTTCGAGGTACGTAGTGTAATTTTAGTTTAAGTGCAAATTGCACCTGTGTATAGATAGTAGCCCCTGAGAATCTGGTTGACATCCGAAGGAATGCAATCAGAGGATCAAATATATGCCCAGAAATTGATATGACTAATTGAAACACGGGCTGTTACGTCCGTGGGGACTGCCCAAGCTGTCGAGGTAGCACATTTGAAGCAAAAAATTGATGTGGCAGATGATGACATCACACTTATGAACAGGCGGCTCAACGAGGCGCAAGGTATGTCTCTGGGGCACTCAGTACATGCTAATATTGTGAAATGAGCGTGATACTAAAAAGTTGTATATGCATAACTACAGATAGTGCCGCCGCATTTGAGACCCTTCGGGCGAAACTTGCCCGGGCCAAGGAGCAAGCCAGGATGAGTAATGCGGCTGCCGAAAAGACAGCCGCCGAATTAAAAGTGGAGCAGACCGCTCGGCGTCAGTGCGAGGAGAGGATATCCACCATGGCACCTGAGTTGAAGAATGCTACTAGCCGATGTCAAGATCTTGAGAAATATAACAAAGCCAAAGCGGCCAAACTGGGCAAGGCCTTACAAGAGGCGAAGGAAGCTCGGTCTAAGTGTAGAGCGGCTCGAGAGGAGATCCGACAAGCTGGGGAGATCGCGGCTGGTAAGCCCTTTTTATTGCAAACTAAGTTTGGCAATCCTAAGTATGCGCCACTTAATCAACAGTGGAGTTCTCCGGACCCCTTTATGGACCTGCCGAAGAGTGCTGCCGATGGGAATCGATTTTTCCACGCGCAAGAAGGACATGCAACAGAAAAGTTGTTTTGGTCGTAATTTGACACGCCGAAGCATCCACTGTTGAATGAACAGATGGCCCAATGGGCCGAGCTCCACAGAATGTCTGGCACTGCCATGAAGGACGTCATAGCCCGGCTGTGGCCAACTGAACCCATTCCGGATAGTTATTTCAGTTTGGTGCGGCGGCTTGTTAATACGGTGCCGCGTATTGATGCTGTGAAGCGGTCAACATGCATAGAAGGTGCATGGATGGCCCTTGCCCGTGTCAAGATATACTAGGCGAAGATGAGGGCCACCGATATTGCAGCGGAGAGTCCACCCGAAGGCAAGGACCTTAACATGCCAGAACATTACTTTGAAGATGTCCTAGAGGGTGTCCGCTTAATAGAGGGTCAGTGCTTGAAAAATATTATGTTCGAGTGAGGTGTATCAAAATTGTAATAACAATATTATGATACATTTAAGGCTATGTTTTTATACTTTTTGCCCGAAAAGTTATAGTGCCTCCTGTGCGGCCGTCTTATTATATATATATATATTCAATCTGAAAGTTTGCAGTCGTCGGCTTCATCCCCCTTGTGTATAATGCAGGGGTGTTCGGAAAAGCACTTGATCACACTTAACCCAACGTGTTGGTCCGTGAAGGAGGTGTTAGTGCGGCGAATGAGGCAATCGGACTATAGAGCTTTAACACTTTCACTTAGCCATAGGAGTTTGACGGTGGGGCTACTATATAGCCCCTGGTATGTCCGCAGTTATCCGCATATGGTGCGATTACATACGTGATCAGAATAACGGTCCTTTGTTTAACACGGAGGGAATCACGAAGATTCTGATGAGTCATCGAGTGGTTGACCAGCTCTCGCCGCATTCTACTAAGGTTCTCATCCGGGCTAGCCGGGACACAATCGCAGTAGTTCTCCCATTACTACCCTAGCCGATATAGCGGAACATAAGGTAGCAAGCACAAGAGCCGGGCAACCCAGCTATTAACCAAGGACATGATTCGGAGCTGATGCATATAAGGCCAAACTCGCGACGCCGAACACTCCCTATAGGTGTTCAGACTTTACAATATACACCGGGCTGGATACAATCCCTGGTGATAAACCCATGGTACCAAGGCACATGTGGCAATCTGACGTGGGGGAAGAGCGCGGGTGGTGAGAGCATAAATCTCAAAACATAGTACGAACCGGGCTGCTTCTATAACATCCACTTTAGTACGGCGAGCCGTATGTTTACAAATGATGCCGGTATCTTTCTTGGACATTTTACATGCCAGGAAAGTATAAAACAACAAGAGATAAAAAAGGTTTACACAGGGTCTTAATCTAAAAAAGAAACCTTAATGCGGGCCCCTGCTGCACGTCTGCGCCTTTGTCTCCGTTGTGAAGTGTCCTTGAAGGGTATATATGATGGCCATCTATAAAAAAAAGGAAAAGAGACCAGGTAAAAGAATCTGGTGTGGCCGTGAGTAAAGCTAGTTCGTTTTAATGAACCGTGAAGGATAACTTCTAGGGTCCGAATAGGGTCGAGCCGAACTATGGACGTTTTGTGTGCAGGGTGCCCCCGAAGCCGCCCAAGGAATTTTGCGTATATCTCCTTATGGAGCGGTCAATGGGGTTGTAGCTGCTAGTCAAGCTCAGGTTTATCTAAGCTACCGCACTGAGTTGTGCACCGGACACGTTTAGCCATGTCTTCTTTCTTAATAACTGATGAGCTATTCGGCTTTAATAGGTTGTTTTGTGCTTCGACTGCTAGAGCCGCCTTGTATTCCTCTGTGCGGAGAGAGCGCTCCATATTTCCACTGACCGTAATGACACTATGAGGTCTAGGCATTTTGAGTTTTAATTAAGCATAATGCGGGACAACATTAAAACGGGCGAAGGCCGTTCTTCCGAGTAGTGCATGATAGCCGCTTCAGAATGGAGCAATGTCGAAGATTAGTTCTTTGCTTCGAAAGTTGTCCGGCAAGCCGAATACAACATCCAGTGTTAGAGAGACAGTGCAGCGGGCTTCCACGCCCGGTATAACTCCTTTAAAGGTAGTGCTGCTTGGCTTGATTTTTGACGGGTCTATCCCCATCTTGCGGACAGTGTCCTGATATATCAGATTGAGACTACTGCCGCCGTCCATGAGGACTCGAGTGAGGTGGTATCCGTCAATTATTGGGTCGAGCACTAGGGCAGCCGAACCTCCGTGACGGATACTAGCTGGGTGATCCCTGTGATCAAAGGTGACTGGACAGGCCGACCATGGGTTGAACTTGGGGGCGATGGGCTCAACGGCGTAGACATCGCGGATTGCACGCTTGTGCTCCCACTTTGGGATATGAGTGACATAAATCATGTTCACTATTTTAATCTCCGGTGGAAATTTCTTCTGTCACCCCGTGTTCGATTGGCGAGGTTTGTCCTCATCTACGCTCTGAGGTCCCTTCCCTTTGTGTTCAGCGTTGAGTTTGCCGCCCTGCTTGAAAACCCAACATTCTCTATTGGTATGATTGGCTGGTTTATTCGAAGTGCCGTGTATCTGGCAGGACTTGTCAAGAATTTTATCCAGGTTGGATGAACCATCCTTGTTGCCTTAAAATGGCTTCTTTCGTTGACCGGGTCTGGAGCCCCTGAATCCGGCGTTTACCATTGTATTGCCCAGGCTTTCTTCATTGTTCCGACATCTATACATCTCCAACGTATCTACAATTTTTGATTGTTCCATGCTATTTTATTACCGGTTTTGGATGTTTATGGGCTTTACTTTACACTTTTATATCATTTTTGGGACTAACCTACTAACCGGAGGCCCAACCCGAATTGCTGTTTTTTTTTGCCTATTTTAGTGTTTCGAAGAAAAGGAATATCAAATGGAGTCCAAAGGGAATGAAACCTTCAGGAGCAATCTTTTTGGAACAAACGCAATCCAGGAGACTTGGAGTGGACGTCAAGAAGCAGCCGAGGCGGCCACGAGGCAGGAGGGCGTGCCCCCACCCTCGTGGGCCCCTCATGGCTCCACCGACCTACTTCTTCCTCCTATATATATCCACGTACCCCGAGAACATCCAGGAGCACCACCAAAAACTATTTCCACCGCCGCAACCTTTTGTATCCACGAGATCCCATCTTGGAGCCTTCGCCGGTGCTCCGCCAGAGTGGGAATCAACCATGGGGGGCCTCTACATCATCTCCAAGGCCTCTCCGATGAGTTTTTAGTAGTTTACCACAGACCTTCGAGTCCATAGTTATTAGCTAGATGGCTTCTTCTCTCTCTTTGAATCTCAATACAAAGTTCTCCTTGATCTTCTTGGAGATCTATTCGATGTAACTCTTTTTGCGGTGTGTTTGTCGAGATATGATGAATTGTGCGTTTATGATCAAGTTTATCTATGAGAAATATTTGAATCTCCTCTGAATTCTTTTATGTATGATTGGTTATCTTTGCAAGTCTCCGCCAGAGTGCATCCGTCGCATGGCAATCCCTACTCACTCACATTGTGTCGGTGGGAAATGACACCTATGGGATCACTGGAATCCCTACTATGATTGCGGGGCGTGGGGATCATGAGAAGAGCGGGACTAGTAGACTGCACAAAGGGGATTTACCCAGGTTCGGGCCGCAAAGATGCGTAAAACCCTACGATCCTGCTTTGGTGGATGTATTTAGTATTCATGAGCTGTTGAACTAGCTCTGGGTGCTACCAGGTTCAAAAGAGTCGACCCCCTCTCCAGTGCGCCATGGGCCTCCTTTTATAGGCGAAAGGGTCTGCCATAGTGGCACACAGGAGGTGGAAAGTGCTACAGCGCTGTGAACTTATCGCTGGTATTACAGGACAAAGTGCATTTAATACGAGGCTTAGGTGTCTCTTCACTTTATCGGGGACGGGAGCGAGGCCCGTCTCGTCTGTCACCGCTCCTCCTTGCTTTGACACGTGCCCTGGCCAGCGATGCATGCGATGCCATGTGGGCAGGCAGGCAGCTGAGGTGGTGCGGTGGTGGAGCCTCCACGAAGGGTTGCATGTTGCCACGTAGGTGCCTGCCCAGCTGGTTGGGTCGGCAGCTACATGCGAACGACGGCGGAGACTTGGCTGGCGTGGGCCTAGTAGTGGCCCTGCTGGCGCGCTTGGCGAGGGCCTTGCCGGGTGGCCCAGCAAGGGTCTTGCCGCGGCACACCTTCATCCCCGGCAAGGACCTTGCCGGGGGTCTTGTGGGCTTCCTCGGTAAGAACCCTGTCGAGGATTGTTGCCTTCCTATCCTCATTTGATCTTGACTATTCTTTGTCTTCACAAAGATCTGCATGCCACCACGGAGGTGCTTCCCGAGCCCTATCCCAATGCGTTTGTCTAGCATTGGTGGGCTCAAAGGTGGCTCGATCAGCTGGTGTGGGCGAGCTGCCCCGACAAGGGTCTTGCCGGGGCCGCTGAGGCTGCCCCGACAAGGGTCCTTGCTGGGGAAACCTGCTTCGTCCATCCGATCTTTGTGGCCTTGGTCCTTATCGTTGCTTTGTTTGTCTTGTGCCTTCGGCTTCTCTCTGGCTTCCCTTTCCTGCCCTGTTATGCGTGGCCATGGCGGGTGGCTCTGACTTCCCGTGCACAAGTAAAGGGTCAAAAGCAGAGCCCCTACTTTTGTACACCGACAGGAGCCCCCGGGCCTGGGCCATACATAAGCACAGCACGTTGTTGGGCCAGGGCCAGAATGGTGCACGGGCAGTTGGGGCGGCTTTTTATGGCGGTAACTGTTCCGTCTGCTACGATTCCCCACGATCCGTGTTGAACGCGTGACGTGGGGGTCGTGCGCGCGTGTGACGTGGGAGACATGCATGGGGTAGTGTCCGCACGCGTGCGTCGTATCGCAGTTAATGGGAAAGGAGGCGGCCCGCGCCTTCCCCATAAAAAGGAATAACCGAGGGCGCGCTGCTCACTTTACCCCCCATCTTGCGCTTCTCTCCAATGTTAGAACCGCCGCCCCCTTTCTTTCTTCTTCTCGAGCCTCTCTCCATTCGTCCATTGCCGCCGTGCTTCTGCCATCCCCTGCTTTTTCGCTTCTCGCAGCCGCCATGGTGCCCAAGTCCACCAAAAGTAAAGGAGTGGCGAAGGACGCCGGGGTGACGGAGCAGCCGGAGAGTGAGCTGGTGGCGCGACGGGCGCAGTTCGCCTACTTTCCCTCGACGGTCAACGTGTCCGAGCTCCGGGAGATGTTCAAGGATCTGTGGGGAGTGAAGACAGGGGGAGAGAAGATAGGGCATCCAGCCACGCATGTCGTCCCTGCCAGCGCCGGGGCCTCCCCAAATCGGTACCCCTTCTTCGTCGACTATTTCTCCTGCGGGCTCTGTCCCCCCTTTTCTGATTTCTTCAAGGATATCATGCACACCTACGGCTTCCGCCTCCTGGATTTCGCCCCGAATGTCGTGGCGTGCATGGCTCTCTCCGCACATCTCTGCGAGGGCTTCATTGGGGTGCACCCCAGCACGGCACTCTTCCGCCATTACTTATCCCCTCGGATCCAAAAAGGGGGCGCCATCTCTGGCTGCGTCGCCTGGATCCCGAGAGCCAAGGGGGCGTACCCGGATGCTGCCACGAAGGAGAGGTGGGAAGAATGGCGCGGCCGGGGGTGCTGGATTGAGGAGAAGGACCCGCCAGCATTATGCGAGGTTCGTCAGGAGCCGCCGGTTTGTGGGGGCGACTGGGGCAACGTCGACACTGATGACACGAAGCTTACGGTTGCCACCACCAGGATTTTTCGGCTCACCCAGGCCAGGCTCACCCTCGAAATGATCAGGGCGGACTTCATCCGTCGCCGAATTTCCCCTCTGCATGACAAGGGGAGGCCGGCCTGGCTCTTTGTTAACGCCGCCGACATAATGAGGCTCCGCCCCGGCCTCGACAACAACCTGATGGTGCTGAGGCACGCCCATCTCTGCCAACAGATCTTCCAGCTCAAGGTTAAGGACGAGGGCGAGGTCGAGCGGTCCGGCAAGGTTGCCAGGGCCGCCGCGAAGGCCGGCAAGGTCGTCAAGGAGCCCGTTTTCAAGCTGCCGGCGGGAGTGGTCCCGCTGAGCAACAACTCTTGCCGGTCTGAGATCATTGCCATGATACCGCTTTTCAACGCGCATGGCCTTGACCCGAACTGGGTTGAGCCGGACGGGCTCAAGGTGCAGGAGTTCTTCGACACATTGCATGAGGTGTACGTCACCGCCGAGCTGCGGCTTATCCAGGACACCTCTCCAGCGGAGCTGGACTATATCGCCGCTAGGGTGGAGGAGGCGAGGCTTGCCAAGGAGGAGGCAAAGTTCGTCGAGGAGGCTGGTAGCGCCGGCAGCATGGCGGACAAGGCCGTGGTGGACTCGGAGGAGGGGGAGCTCGCCCGGTGGGCAGCAGCCGCTGGGGAGGCTAGCGGCACCGGCACCAGGGCTCCCCTCGTCGAAGACGCAGCCGACGGGTCGTCGTCGGAGGAGGGCGAGGGGGAGATGACCGCGACTGTCGATCCTTCAATCGCCGAAAAAGGGCGGGTCCTGCGGCGGACCACCTCCGGCGAGCCGGTCCGCCTCGACTGGGCCGCGCAGCTGCGGCAAGCCCAGGAAGCGCCTGTGTGCCAGACGAGGGCGGTGGCGATGAAGAAAACGGCGAAAGCCGTGGCATCGAAGAAGAAGACATCTGCTCTTCATCGTCCAAGCGCGCCTGGACGCCATCGCCTCCCCCTTCACCGGCAAACATCAGCGCGGGATTGCGTTTGACTTCGGGCCTCCCAGCCCGGAGAGAGACCTCGGGCCTCTCAGCCCGGAGAGAAAAGGGAAAGCAACAGAGGAGGAGGAGGAAGAAAATGAAGAGTAAACTTTTGCTTTCCTCCCTCATTCCTTACGCTTCCCCTGATGGCGCTGCTCACTTGCCTTCATCTTGCAGGGATGTGGAGACGCTGGCCCAGAGGATAAAGAGGGCCAGGATTTTGGTGAGTGGCCAGCCCCCGACAGGTACCTTCGGCACGCCACTGGTGGTCTTAAGTAGCCCGGATAGCAGCCCCCGGCCCAGCCCCCACCGTGAGTCCATCACCCACCCTCTATCAACATGCGTCATGCGCAATGCTTCAGTGTTAACCGTGCCGTAGATGCAGGAGGGGAGCAGCACCAAGGGGAGCCACAGAGGGCTTCTCCGATCGTGCCGCCTCCGTCAACCACACCGCCCCAAGGGGCGTCCCCGGCAAGGGCACCAAGCACCGAGGCCGTGCACACGAAGGAGGGGGAGGAGAACGCAGGCGCCGGTGGCTTTGCCTCGACGCTGGACCTTGACAGAGAAGGGGCTTCCGCTTCTCGGCCTGGCGCGGGCAAGCCATTTGTTCTCCCTCTCCACATGCATCTTTTCTTCTTTTTTATCGGCTCTGATATCGGCTTTTGTCTTGTTTCCTTCTTGGCATCCAGATTTCTCCTCGACGGACCTAGAGGATGTTGACACCATGCTCAAGGACGTCACCGAGGTTGCCGCGGTGCAGGCCGAGGATGTTGCCACCGAAGAGAGATCTAAGGGTGCCACTGACGACGCTGCCAAGGGGCCCGCCGAAGAGCCCGGCAAGGGGCCTGTTGAGGAGTCCAGCAAGGGGCCTGCCGAGAAGGTGGTGGTCGACGACCAGCCCTCCTCCTCCGCTGCCTCCGGCTCCAGCATGTACTTGAGGGTGAGCGATGACCTCTTCGTCCACCTCCTTGGCGCGTTGAGCACCAGGGCTCCCTTTGAGGGAGAGGTGTTCGACGAGGAGGCACTTTCCGTCACCGGGCTCGAGGTCATCAATGAGCCGGGCGTCGGTGGCGTCGGCTGCTCCTGGCCATGGGTGCCAGCTTCTGGAAGCTTCAGGCGCTCCACCACACCCGTCTGGACAAGGCCAAGTCCAGGACGACGGTGGTGGAGAAAGCGGAGGCGGACTATGAAGGGCGCGTCGCCGAGGCGCAAGATTGGTGGCGCCGGGCTCAGGATGAGCTGAAGGCCACCCAGAGCGAGCTAGCCAAGCGCGACATGGAGCTCACCATGAAGCTGGCCGATATCGAGAAGGCCCAAGAGACGGCGAAGAACTTGGTCGACGAAGCCGAAGCCGCCCGGACCCAGCACGAGGCCGCACTGAAAACCCAGGAAGAGGACCTTGCCGCACGCGAGGAGAAGCTTGCCGCCATGCTCCGCGGCAAGGATGAAGAGGTGGGCAAGCTCATCGTGCAGCAGACCCAAGAGCTGGAGCAGAGGCATCAGGAAGCACTCAATGCCCAAGCTCAGGTCTATGCCAGTAGGGTGAAGGAGCTTGAGGGGAAAGCTTTGAAGCTGGCCTAGGAGAGGGACATGCTTAACGGCGCCCTGACGGAGGCGCAGGGCGCGGTTGTCATTAAGGCCGGAGAACTCTCTGAAGCCAACAACTCCATCGGAGACCTCAAGATAAAGCTAGGAGATCTCGAGAAGATGCTGTCGGAGGCCGGAACCCGGGAGGGGATCCTGACTAAGGAGCTAGAGACAGAGAAGCAGCTGCGGATGAACGAGACAGCCAACCTCAAGGACCACATGGCGGGCGAGAAACGTTGGCTCGAACGCCTTGCCATTGTTGCAAACTCGGCCGCCAACAGTTGGCCATTGTGGGGATGCCGGAGATGAGGTACGCCCCAGAGGTGAACCCGACCCCAATGCCAACCTGACCATATACTTTGAGAAGGTCGTCGGCGCCCTGAGGCGGCTTCATTCCAACCGAGCGGCCTCCCTGGCCGAAGAATCCCGGGTACTCTACCAGGGGACCATGACCAGGGTGCTCACCAAGATTGCACACTGGCACCCAGACCTCGACTTCGAAGCTGTGCTGAAGAGCTTTCCGGAGGATGCCGACATCACGGCGCTCAATGAGCGTATCCAGCCCATCCTCAGTCGCATCGACAAAATCAAGAGGTTGGAGGGCCAGCGCCGGGACTAGTCACCCCGTTCTTTGTCGCCGCTGCGGGTTCATGACCAAGACAATGCTATCTTTAGTTAGAACCATGGCGGCAATTTGTGTAATATAACTCTATAGTGCTCCTGAAATTATGCATGTTATTTTCCTGTTCGATTTTCCTTTGTATGTCCACCCCATGTCGACCGGGTAGGCTTTCCGGCACGTAAACCCAGGGTGGCGCTTTGAGGACGGATCCTCATTAGCCTTCCGGGTGTGCTTGTTGCCGGGCGAAGCACCTTACCACCCTTGGCGTAGCCGCTTGATCTGTCGAGCTTGACTCGAGTCAGAACCGAGAGCGTTGCTGATGGCGAAAGGCTACCCTGCCGCTCTCGACGCGGCCGCTCAAACTGTTGAGCGGACTCGAAACAGAACAAGGGCGTTGCCGATCGCAGGAGGGCCCCTCTGTGTACAGGCTCTCCATACATAGGCCGAACCCTCGAGGATAATAACCTTATATCTAAGGAGAAAAAACTTAAAATTCAGCATGAATTAGCTCTCTCGTCGCTGCCTCGGCGTCCTTCGCGCCAACGGGCAGCGCCGCCTTCTTAGCTGCCTTCTCCGCAGGAGCTGTGGCGATGATGAACTGCTAGGCCTACCACTAGACCCGATTCTCACAATTGCACAACCCCCTACCTGGTGCGCCAAAGATGTCGGTGGAAACGACACCTATGGGGTCACTGGAATCCCTACTACGGTTGCGAGGCGCGGGGATCATTAGAAGAGCGGGACTAGTAGACTGCACAAAGGGGATTTACCCAGGTTCGGGCCACAAAGATGCGTAAAACCCTACGATCATACTTTGGTGGATGTATTTAGTGTTCTTGAGCTCTTGAACTAGCTCTGGATGCTACCAGGTTCGAAAGAGCCGACCCCCTTTCCAGTGCGCCATGGGCCTCCTTTTATAGGCGAAAGGGGCTGCCACAGTGGCACATAGGAGGTGGAAAGTGCTACAGCGCTGTGAACTTATCGCTAGTATTACAGGACAAAGTGCATTTAATGCGAGGCTTAGGTGTCCCTTCACTTTATCGGGGACGGGAGTGAGGCCCGTCCCGTCCATCGCTGCTCCTCCTTGCTTTGACACACGCCCTAGCTAGCGATGCATGCAGTGCCATGTGGGCAGGCAGGCAGCTGAGGTGGCGCGGTGGTGGAGCCTCCACGAAGGGTTGCATGTTTCCACGCAGGTGCCTGCCCAGCTGGTTGGGTCGGCAGCTGCATGCGAACGGCAGGGAGACTTGGCTAGCGTGGGCCTGGCAGTGGCCCTGCTGGCGCGCTTGGCGAGGGCCTTGCCGGGTGGCCCGGCAAGGGTCTTACCGTGGCACGCCATCATCCCCGGCAAGGACCTTGCCGGGGGTCTCGTGGGCTTCCTCAGTAAGAACCCTGCCGAGGATTGTTGCCTTCCTATCCTCATTTGATCTTGACTATTCTTTGTCTTCACAAACATCTGCATGCCACCACGGAGGTGCTTCCCGAGCCCTGTCCCAATGCGTTTGTCTAGCGTTGGTGGGCCCAAAGGTGGCTCGCTCAGCTGGTGTGGGCGAGCTGCCCCGTCAAGGGTCTTGCCGGGGCCGCTGAGGCTGCCCCGGCAAGGGTCCTTGCCGGGGAAACCTACTTCGTCCATCCGATCTTTGTGGCCTTGGTCCTTGTCATTGCTTTGTTTGTCTTGTGCCTTCGGCTTCTCTCTGGCTTCTCTTTCCTGCCCTGTTATGCGTGGCCGTGGCGGGTGGCTCTGACTGCCGGTGCACAAGTACAGGGGTCAAAAGCAGAGCCCCTACTTTTGTACACCGACACATTGATATCTATTAATGGGCATATCCATAGCCCATTGATACACCTAGTTGACGTGAGACTATCTTCTCCTTTTTGTCTTCTCCACAACCACCATTCTATTCCACATATAGTGCTATGTCCATGGCTCACGCTCATGTATTGCATGAAAGTTGAAATTTTTTGAGAACATAAAAGTATGAAACAATTGCTTGGCTTGTCATCGGGGTTGTGCATGATTAAATACTTTGTGTGATGAAGATAGAGCATAGCCAGACTATATGATTTTTTAGGGATAGCTTTCTTTAGCCATGTTATTTTGAGAAGACATGATTGCTTTGTTAGTATGCTTGAAGTATTATAGTTTTCATGTAAAATGAACTTTTATTCTGAATCATTTGGATCTGAACATTCATGCCACAACAAAGAAAATTACATTGAGAAATATTCAAGGTAGCATTCCACATCAAAAATTCTGTTTTTATCGTTTATCTACTCAAGGACGAGCAGGAATTAATCTTGGGGATGCTTGATACGTCTCCAACGTATCTATAACTTTTGATTGTTCCATGCTATTATATTGCCCATTTTGGATGTTTATGGGCTTTACTTTACACTTTTATATCATTTTTGGGACTAACCTACTAACCGGAGGCCCAGCCCGAATTGCAGTTTTTTGCCTATTTCGGCGTTTCGAAGAAAAGGAATATCAAACGGAGTCCAAACGGAATGAAACCTTTGGGAGCGATCTTTTTGGAACAAATGCAATCCAGGAGACTTGGAGTGGACGTCAAGAAGCAGCCGAGGAGGTCATGAGGCAGGAGGGCACGCCCTAGGGGGTGGGCGCCCCCCCACCCTCGTGGGCCCCTCGTGGCTCCACCGACCTACTTCTTCCTCCTATATATATCCACGTACCCTGAGAACATCTAGGAGCACCACGAAAAACTATTTCCACCGCCACAATCTTCTGTATCCACGAGATCACATCTTGGAGCCTTCGCCGGCGCTCCACCAGAGGGGGAATTGACTATGGAGGGCCTCTACATCATCTCCAAGGCCTCTCCGATGAGTTGTGAGTAGTTTACCATAGACCTTTGGGTCCATAGTTATTAGCTAGATGGCTTCTTCTCTCTCTTCGAATCTCAAGACAAAGTTCTCCTTGATCTTCTTGGAGATCTATTCGATGTAACTCTTTTTGCGGTGTGTTTGTCGAGATCCGATGAATTGTGGGTTTATGATCAAGTTTATCTATGAGAAATATTTGAATCTCCTCTGAATTCTTTTATGTATGATTGGTTATCTTTGCAAGTCTCTTCGAATTATCAGTTTGGTTTGGCCTACTAGATTGATCTTTCTTGCAATGGGAGAAGTGCTTAGCTTTGGGTTCAATCTTGTGGTGTCCTTTCCCAGTGACAGCAGGGGCAGCAAGGCATGTATTGTATTGTTGCCATCAAGGATAAAAAGATGGGGTTTATATCATATTGCTTGAGTTTACCCCTCTACATCATGTCATCTTTCTTAATGCGTTACTCTGTTCTTATGAACTTAATACTCTAGATGCATGCAGGAGTCGGTCGATATGTGGAGTAATAGTAGTAGATGCAGAATTGTTTCGATCTACTTGTTGCGGACGTGATGCCTATAGACATGATCATGGCTAGATAATCTCACAACTATGCACTTTTCTATCAATTGCTTGACAGTAATTTGTTCACCCACCGTAATACTTATGCTATCTTGAGAGAAGCCACTAGTGAAACCTATGGCCCCCGGGTCTATCTCTTATCATATAAGTCTCCGATCTATCTTTATTTGCATCTTTACTTTCCAATCTATATCATAAAAATACCAAAAATATTTATCTTATCTTATTATCTCTATCAGATCTCACTTTTGCAAGTTACCGTGAAGGGATTGACAACCCCTTTATCACGTTGGTTGTGAGGTTCTTGTTTGTTTGTGTAGGTACGAGGGACTTTTGAGGAGCCTCCCACTGGATTGATACCTTGGTTCTCAAAAACCGAGGGAAATACTTATGCTACTTTGTTGCATCACCCTCTCCTCTTCAAGGGAAAACCAACGCAATGCTCAAGAGGTAGCAGACATTTGTTTTTATTGCTTCATGGTTTTCCATTGCCATCCCTGACCTCAGAGGTGCTGGGATCACAGGTGCTGCTATGGGCTAACCAGCTGTCTTCACCCGCGCAAATGCGGATCATGAGTGTAGTTAAGGCAGCCATTGTCCTTGGCTTTTCCTGGTCGAGGTGTCTGGCCAGCCATTTGTCCCGGACACTGTGTTTGAAGGCCGCTAAGGCTTTGGCGTCCGGACAGTCGACAATTTGGTTCTTCTTAGTGAGAAACCTGTTCCAAAGCTTACGGGCTGATTCTCCGGGTTGTTGGATTATGTGACTTAAACCATCTGCATCCGAAGGCCGGACATAGGTCCCTTGGAAATTGGTCCGAAGAGCATCCTCAAGTTCTTCCCAGCTTCCGATGGAATTTTCGGGGAGGCTTTTCATCCAGTGCTGAGCTGGTCCTTTTAGCTTGAGGGGTAAATATTTAATGGCGTGGAGATCATCTCCACGAGCCATGTGGATGTGAAGAATAAAGTCTTCTATCCAAACCGCGGGGTCTGCCGTTCCGTCATACGCCTTGATGTTTGCAGGTTTGAACCCTTCTGGCAAATCATGTTCCAGCACCTCATTGGTGAAGCACAGGGGGTGTGCTGTGCCCCTGTATCTGGCTGTGTCGTGGATTGGGTCCGACGGTTGTAATGTTCGGTATTGGTTCCGAGCTGGTAAATGGCCGGCATGTTTTGCCAGCTTTTTTGTCCATAGATGGACCTGGTTTTGCCAGCTTTTTTGTCCAGGTCCTCACGTAGATCGTGTTTCTGGTACTGGGTCGTGACCCTTCTTCCTTTACGGGGAGGGGGTGCGAGCTTGTGTACGACATTTTTGGTTGCTCTGTCTCGACCACGAGGTGGTCGGTCCGGCCTGTCGGCCGTATTGTTTTTCGGCGGTACGGGTGCGATAGCCTCGTCGTCGAATTCGGGCAGCAGCTTATGTTTGGGATAGCTCTTTGTTTGGCGATTACAATGGTATTTTTCCTCAGAGTCTAGCACTTCGTTCCATCTGTCATTGAGCGTATCCTGTGTGGCTTTAAGCCGCTGCTTCTGCTTCTTTAGGCTCCTTGCCGTGGCGATGAGACTTTGATGGAGGTGTTCTTGTTCTAATGGTTCTTCTGGGATGACGAATTAGTCGTCGCCCAGGCTGATCTCTTCTTCAGAGTGAGGCTGATAGTTGCTATCTTCGGCATCGCTGTGGTTAGACAACATCCCCGGACTGTGTTTTCCATCCTCTCGCACACCCTGCTCCAACGCTGGGTCTACGGGGTCCTCGGCTTGGTTCAGATTATCATCGCTGTCCGCGATAATGTTGTTGTTTTTCTTTTTGCCGGATCGAGGTCGGCGCTTGGGACGCCGGTGCTTAGGAGGTTCATCGACATGCATGTTGTTATCGCCGTTGGCCTCATTCTCCTTTGGTGTGTCCACCATGTATATATATCATATGACGATGTAGCCGTCCACTGTCCTAAAGGTGGTGGTTTTTGTGTCTGCTCCTCTCTGGCATCGTCGTCCATACCGTCGATGTCTTCGGAGTCGTAATCGAGCATGTTGATTAATTCCTCGACAGTGGCAATGAAGTGGGTGGTGGGTGGGCAACAAAGTCCTTCGTCATCCACTTCCCATTCAAGCCGGACATAGTTCGGCCAAGAGTTCCCTGACAAGGAGAGGGATCTTACTGAGCTTAACACGTCGCGAAAAGGCGAGTGTTGGAAAATGTCCGTGGAGCTGAACTCTAAGACCGGCGCCCAATCAGGTTCGATTGACGTGGGTGCACGCGGTCTAGAGCCTATGGCCGGAGACGAGTCTGAGGTTCCGGTAGCACCAGTCTAGCCTGATGTTGGGTCTGTATGCGGCTCGAGCGCCGCTGAGTCCGCGGCCTCCGAGGCGTGGTTGAGCTTCCCATCTTCTGACGACACAGCCCGCTCCGGCTCTAGGGCCAGGGCAGTCACAGGCGCTATCTCTTGTGTGTGGCCAGATGACAGATCTAGGTAATGTTCATCATGGTGGCCGAGGACAACCATCATGGGCTCGAATCCGTCGAAGATCAAGTCTGCGCGGATATCGACCACAAAATTCAGGCTTCCAAATCTGACCTGATGGCCAGGGGCACAACTATCAATCTGCTCTAGATGGCCAAGTGAGTTGGCCCGCAGTGTGAAGCCGCCGAATACGAAGATCTGTCCGGGGAGGAAGGTCTCCGCCTAGACTGCATCATTGTAGATGATCGAAGGAGCCATCAAGCCTATCTTCGACGACACAGTGAAACTCTCAATGAAAGCACCAATGTCGGTGTTAAAACCGGCGGATCTCGGGTAGGGGGTCCCGAACTGTGCGTCTAAGGCTAATGGTAACATGAGGCAGGGGACACAATGTTTACCCAGGTTCGGGCCCTCTCTCTGGAGGTAATACCCTACTTCCTGCTTGATTGATCTTGATGAATATGAGTATTACAAGAGTTGATCTACCATGAGATCGTAATGGCTAAACCCTAGAAGCCTAGCCTATGAGATTATGATTGTTGTGACTAAACCCTAGAAGCCTAAACCCTCTGGTTTATATAGACACCGGGGGAAGCTAGGGTTGTACAAAGTCGGTTACAGAGAAAGGAATCTACATATCCGAATCACCAAGCTTGCCTTCCATGCAAAGGAGAGTCCCACCCGGACACAGGACGAAGTCTTCTATCTCGTATCTTCATAGTGCAACAGTCCGGCCAAAGTATATAGTCTGGTTGTCCGAGGACCCCTTAGTCTAGGACTCCCTCAGGCGCGCCCTGGACCCTCGTGGCCAGGTGCTTGCCCCCTCTGGTGTGTTCTCAGTGCCAGATATTCTCAAATATTCTAGAAAAAAATTTATTCCATTTTCAGTGCATTTGGAGAACTTTTATTTCAGGGTATGTTTTATGGCAAGGATAATTTAGAAAATAGACCGAAAATACTATTTTTTCTTTACTTAATCTAAATAACAGAAAGTAAAAGGAGGGTACAGAAGGTTGTGCTTTCTAACTTCATCCATCTCATCCCCATCGAAAGGAATCCACTAACAAGGTTGATCAAGTCTTGTTAACAACTCATTTCGAATCGCATAAAACCAGAGAATTTTCGAATAGCACTAGGTTACCTCAACGAGGATATGTATGTCCCCAACAATAAGAATATCATATTTATTCTTGACAGCAGGAAGAGGAAATTCAAAACCTCCAATAGTAATAGTTGGAATTTTTCTAATAGAATTGATACTGTGAACTTGAGGTTGTTTCCTCGGAAAGTGTACCGTATGCTCATTACCATTAACATGAAAAGTGACATTGCCTTTGTTGCAATCAATAACAGCCCCCGCATTATTAAAGAAGGGTCTACCAAGGATAATCGACATACTATCGTCCTTGGGAATATCAAGAATAACAAAGTCCGTTAAAATAGTAACATTTGCAACCACAACAGGCACATCCTCCCAAATACCGACAGGTATAGCGGTAGATTTATTGGCCATTTGCAAAGATATTTCAGTAGGTATCACCTTATTCAAATGAAGTATACGATATAAAGAGATAGGCATAACACTAACACCGGCTCCAAGATCACATAAAGCAGTTTTAACATAGTTTTCTTTTAATGGAGCATGGTATAGTTGGTACTCCTGGATCTCCAAGTTTCTTAGGTATTCCACCCTTAAAAGTAGAATTAGCAAGCATGGTGGAAATTTCAGCTTCCAGTATCTTTCTTTTATTTGTAACAATATCTTTCATGTACTTAGCATAAGGATTCATTTTAAGCATATATGTAAAATGCATACGCAAAAAGATAGGTCTAATCATTTCAGCAAAGCGCTCAAAATCCTCATCATCCTTTTTCTTGGATGGTTTAGGAGGAAAAGGCATGGGTTTCTGAACCCATGGTTCTCTTTCTTTACCGTGCTTCCTAGCAATGAAGTCTCTTTTATCATAACGTTGATTCTTTGATTGTGGGTTATCAAGATCAACAGCAGGTTCAATCTCTACATCATTGTTATTGCTAGGTTGAGCATCAACATGAACATCATAATTTATATTATCACTAGGTTCATGTTCATCACCAGATTGTGTTTCAGCTTCAGAAATAGAAATATCATTGGGATTCTGTCGTGGAATTATCACGTCAGATGTCCTAGTGTGAGGACTTAGTCGTGGAGCCATCGCAACGAGATTAGCTTAAAGGGGTTAAACCGGACCAAGGACACGGGGAGTTTATACTGGTTCGGCCCCTTGCGGTGAAGGTAAATGCCTACGATCCAGTTGTGGTGGAATTGATGGGGTTTCAATGAGCAGGGAGCGAATCCGCTTTACCTATCTCTCGAGTTGTTGTTTCTAGTCCCTGAACCGCCGCCGGGTTGTCCCTTTATATACACTGGTTGACACCCGGCGGTTTACAGAATCCCGAGGCCGGCTCATACACGTGTCCGGCTTGGTTTCTACCTTTTCCTATCTTACAATACAAGTTACATATTTCATGGCGGTTTATGTCTACGGGCCTTAACCCGCCTTTGGGCCTTGGGCCTTTAACTTCTCAAATAGTAAAGTGCCATACTTCTTGTCTTAATGGGCTTCAATACGGATGACTCCTTATGAGTATAATCCGGCCCCTCCTGGGCGGTTTATACTTAGTAGTTATATCCCCAACATTAGGCCCCAGATTGATTTGAACCTGTTCATGTCAATCTTCAATACTTAGGAAAATTTCTTCTTGAACATCTTCACGTGAATCTTGTAAACCGCCATGACATCATCTTCATGTGAACTTTGTAAACCGCCGTGATGTCATCTTCCGAGATTGTAATAAACCGCCATGATGTCATCTGTTTATTAAAACCGTATATACTTCCCTTTTATTAATAAACCTCTGAAAATCAAGGCGACAACTCTGTCATATATCCATTTTTTGGGCTCCTTGATTCCCACGCCTGTCGCTTATCCTCTCTTCATATAAATAGGGCCAAGGGTCCCTTTCTTTTTCTCCCCTTGCCTCCACGTCTTTCTTCCACCTCGCGTCGCCTCAATGCTCGAGCACAGCCGCCGCCGTCAACCTTCGCCTCTGCTCCGACAACGGCCGCTGCATCAACCTGATTTGACCAAAGAAACGCGGCGCCTCTCCGCCGCTCCTTCACCTTAGTAAGACTTCCTTCTTTTCACCTCAGATCTACCACTAGGGTTTCGGTGTTCTTCGGTGTTCGTCAACGTCCATTGCTGCACTCTGCTGCCATATGAGAACTTTGATAAAACTTGGCATTACTCCTGTGCGGCTGCAGCCATAGTCCATTTTTCTCATTACGACATCTATCTTTTAATGAAATAATCCCATCTGGACCTTAACTGTTCTACCGTCAGCACTTAGGGTTTTGGAATTTTTCTCCTTTTCTGAACTGCGGTAGATCCAAAATTTAGTCATCAACCTGTAAAACCTATTTATGCAACACTTAGCAATTTTTCGGATCTGTAACCACCACACCATTGTAGGCGGTTTAACCTTTAGAAAAAGATAACCCGCCAGGTACCATTAGCCCTCTTTTAAACCGTCAACTTGATCTTAATATCAGAATCCGATTTATCATGTACCTATGTTTCAATATCTTCCCCCTCCGTCCTTAGGCTGGTTTATCTGAGCCAGTCATGAATCTTAAACCGGCATTGATCCTCTTTTCCAGCTTTCCGTTGAAATAGCCAAAACGTTCTATGCTTGCAATTGGGTACCTTCCCGGGTTACCGAAAAACAGTTAGCTAAGTTTGTTGCCACCAGTGTTTTAGCGAAGAAGGAAGTCATACACTAGAGAGTTCTCTGTCCAGAAAATCCTCCTGATCCCAAGTATGGAGAAGTGGTTGTTTTTGCTGACCATCTGGGTCAAGGGTTTAGCCCGCCCGGTTCAAAATTCTTTCGTGATGTTCTTGCCAGCTTCCAGATCCGCCCTAAAGATATTGGGCCTAACTCCGTGTCCAATATTTGTAACTTTCAAGTTTTTTGTGAGGCTTATCTGCAAGAAGAACCCACTGTTGAGCTGTTCATAGATTACTTCTATTTGAACCGCCGTACGGAGTTCACAGACGGACCTAACACTGAGCTGGGCGGGGTTTCAATCCAGAAGAGAAAAGATGTCAGCTTCCCTCACGCCAAGCATCATAGTCATCCCAGGGACTGGAATTAGACTTGGTTTTACTGCCGTGATACATCTCCTCCTGATAAGAACCCTCTGCTGGGTTACCGTGCACACCGCCTTACCAGAGAGCATCCAGTTCCTCAGCGACTGACTGCCAAGGAACGATCAAAATACGCCCCTCAGCTATCAAAACTCAGAGCTTTTGTTGCAAACGGTCTGACAGGCATTGACTTTGTTCGGTGCTGGGTTTCTTGGAGCATTATGCCTTTAAGCCGGCGCCCCGGTTTAATGTGTGAATACACAGGGGATCTGAAAGACCCTCAGCGTCATATTGACATCCAACTCACTGATGATGAAGTCATCGAATCTATCAAGAAAATGCTTGATGAACCGATGGTTGTATGCAGCAAAGTAGGGCTTAGTCCCTTCTGTACTTCCAACAAACCGCCAGCTGTAAGAATTGCCTTATTTTGTATTAATCTGTCCCCGTTTAAACATTCCTTTATAACTTGTTGTCCATCTTCACAGGGTGATGATCTGTTCTGGAAGAGGAATCACAGGATAAACCGGCGAAGCCGCGGGATAACCGGCAAGAGCGCCTCGCATCAAGAGCAGGGTTACAAAGAAGCCAGCGAAGAAGGAAACCGCCGAGGCCTCTGACCTGCCCAATGATGAAGAGCTTGATGACTTGGAGTCAGAGGTAGAACTTGACTCTCTTAGTTCTTTTTTTCATACACCTGATTGACAATGATTATTATCAGGATGATGCGGAAGCTAGCCGCGCTGGTGATGCAGAGGTAATTGTTCTATCTTCCGACTCAAATCATGTTCCAGTACCAAAACTCCATCGAGCAGTTCGGAAAGTAAAATTTTCATGCCCTCTTGCTTATTCGGATCCGCACTTTTCTTTGAAGACACAAGCAGCATGAAGCTCGCCGCACAACCCGACATAGTGGCCAAATGGTCACCTCCTCTGGTTTACCGAACTCTACGGTTCGCAAACGCCGTCAAGAGGTCTCTTGTACTTCTAATACACTTTATCCCAAGGCGGGTTATTTTCGATATCTGCTTAATCCGTCTGATTCAAATTATCAGGAAACCTCCCATTCCTCCTCCGGCGAGTGATCGGCCACACAAATCCCTCCCCTCAAGATTGTTCCTGGGTAAGCATATTATACTTAACCCTTTATGCCTTGTATTGGTTTATTGTACTAACCTTTGCATCTGTTCTTTTCAGTGCCAAAGCCAGACTTAGCAAGAAAGCCAAGCTGAATAAACCGACCGATGATAATCCGGTCACTAGACCGGAGACGACCCCAGAGACTTTTGAACCGAGTGCTGATACCATCCTGGATGATCCGGTACCTCAGGTTCAAGACACTTTTGTTGAACCGGCAGATATAAATCCGACGAGCCAGTCTGCTGATCCACCAAGCTCAGCAAAAACAACTGTTAATCCGCCAAGCCCAGCCAAAGCTACTGATGACACCACGGATGATGTTATGATTACCGGTTTTGGTCATACTGCTCCTCGCAACCCTGTCGCCTTATCAAAGCATAGTGCCAAGGAAGAGTTTTCTGCTATGGATAAGGGCAAGTGGAAAATAGATTTATCAAGCTATGCTCATCTCAGCGCCCAAGACATCCATTCTGGATATTTAAACCGCCTGTACACAAGCCGTGACTATGAAGCCAGTTTAGTAGGTTTGATGAAGGAGCGATATGAGGTAATTACTTTGCACAAGTTCTTTTTCCTTAGAACTGGCTTAAATGATCAACTCTAGTAGCCCCCAAGTGCCGGTTCATAAAATTTATGTGAACCGGGACTTCTAGTAGAATAATATTGAATTTTTGCTGGTGTAGCCCCGAAGGGCCGGTTTATACCTGTAGGATGAACTGGCACCTTTCCTGTGATGAAAGTTTGATATGCATTAGCCCCCAAGTGCCAAGTATATAACTTGTTGTATGCTTGGGACTTTAAATTGTCAGTTGATAAAAAGCAATCCGCATTAGCCCCCAAGTGCCAAGTGTATAACTTGTTATGTGCTTGGGACTTCAAAGATGCACTACCAACTCATTAACTGTCTCTGCAGGCTGATCTGAACAAGAAGGAATCTCAAATCACCGAACTTCAAGAAAATATTAAATCCCAGCAAGCAGAAACCTCCAAGGCTAAGGAAGAGCTGACTGGATCTTTAAGCCATGGAACAACTGAAGGATGGCTTTAAGGGTGAACGGGCAGCCTGGGAAACTGAAAGAGAAACTTTGCTAAAGCGGGCAGAAGATGCTGAGGCAGCCCTTAATCCGGTGAGAGAGGAATTGACTGGCCTAAAGCGGCAAATCAACGCTATGACCTCTGCTGTCTTTGGTAAATAACCTCTGCATAAGTTTTAAACAAATAACAACCATGAAAACTTCCGGTTTAATAATACTTTGACCATTGTAGGTAGCCATGTTGCTCATCTTGGTTCAGACATGCGCAAAAAACTGAAGGCTTCCTATACATTCATAGAGCAGTTATATACCGGCGTTCAACGAGTCATCTGCACAGCTTCATACAATAAACCGCCTCCAATTTTAATCAAAGAAACATTGGCAAAGTTATCCATGACGCCTGCCCAGCTCGAGGAGGTGAAGATATCAGCTGCAAGGGCCGGTGCTCTGTCTGCATTGACTCGGGCCAAGGCCTGGATATCTGATCTTGATCCGGAAGACATTGGAAACGGCTATCCCAGCCAAAAAGAAGATGGGTCAGACTTTGACAACGACGCCCTCAGGGCTTTGACGAAGGAAATGCGTCCACTTGCAAGGAAACTGGCTGAAGAGACTGATTTGTCTTTCCATTGGTCGATTTATTGTCCGACAACAAATGGATTGATGCATCTGTTTATGATGTGCAAAATCTTATCCCGCCAATCCGTAAGCATACTTACGCCCCTGATGTTGAACTGTCCACCCTTATAAGCAATGAAGCTATCTTCCAAGACTTGTCTGGGATTGACTGGGCGACCATTGACTTCCAGCCACTGGGTGGAGAGGAGGAGGGTGAACCGGCGCAGTTCGATCCACAACCTTCAAGTCAGCCTAAGGAAGAATCATGATCCGGAGGCCGGTTTATCTTCTACACACTGTCATCCGTGTGAAAAATCATTATTCTTTTGGGCCGTCAAAGCGCCTTGTAATAGGCTAGTTTAAACACTTGGTCTGCTATGCCATCGTGCATATTTACTTTGCACACTGTTAATCCATCATGGTTATGCTATGTCTGCTTATGATCCTTAGCAGCTTTATGCAATCCTGTTTCTGCATGTTATGAACTTAAAATTGTCCTGGCAGTTTACCGTCGGACGGGTCATAACGCCCAATATCGAGGCAGGGCTTATAACCAAGGCTGTAGTTTCAAAAATATATAAATATGAAATACATCATACCTGTGACATTGAATCACACTGTTTTATTTATCAACTTTATTGTAGTAAGGGTGATATCCCAGATCTTGAGTGCTGATAAACACCATGCTGTGCTGGTTTATAATGAAGTCATGCCGGGTTATAATAAACACCGGATGATCATACTGGCGACTTATAATCAAAGCCAGACCGGGTTAACAAACGCCGGTTTATAATTGATCACATACTGACAACTTATAGTTGAAAGCCAAGCCGGGTCAATTGACCCCGGTCATCTTTGTAAGTTTGTACTTGGCAACTCAAAAGCCAGACCGGTTTAACAAGCACCGGTTTAAATATAAATCTCATCGAAATAAACATCGGAAAAAAGATTCACAAAGAATATATGCAAAAAGGCGAGGCTTTTCATGAGCTGCCAGGCCACTAAGTTAAACCATTTTACAAAGCCTTTTAAGATGGACCTCACATTAACCAATCGCCGTTTTAACTTTGACAAGTTTAGGGTCTATATAAGATTGACTTGTCAAACATTTGGTGGGTCATACCAGGATTACCTGGGCGGAGTGACTTACTTGATGATGGCAGGTTAACCCAGGGTTTTAGGTGAATACACCTGGCTTCCAAGCCTGGCTTTTATAGCCTATTGCAAGGTGTAGATTCTTCGTTCTTGTAGAAGCAAAGATCCCCCAAGCAATATTTTGAGCTGTGCTCAGTGGATGCCTATGTTTGAGTTATGCTTTGCAACAAACTCTCTTTGGCTCCTTATGATATTGGGTATGAAGCCCCTAAGCTCTTTTTTTGTAGCTTTATAAGCCGGATTAATGGACAAACAGAGCTCTGCTTTATAAGCAGGTTTACTATATTGATCATAATATATAAATTGTCAAAAATATGTACATAATAGGAGCCTATGGCTCAGGTGTAGTAAGGCTGAAGGTGAGCAATATTCCATGGTCGGCGGATCTCCTCCTCCGACTTGCGTGAGGCTTTGTGCTCTTGAACATCGATAAGGTAGTATGACCCGTTGTTCAGATTCTTGCTGACCACAAAGGGCCCTTCCCAAGGTGGGGATAACTTGTGCATGTCGGACTGATCTTGGATAAGCCGAAGCACTAAGTCGCCTTCCTGAAAAGCTCTGGTTTTAACCTGGCGGCTGTGATAACGCCGCAGGTCTTGCTGATAAATCGCCAAACGAGCTGCCGCTATGTCCCGTTTCTCATCTAATAGGTCCAATGCATCTTGGCGTGCTCTTTCATTGTCCGCTTCAATATAAGCTACCACTCGGGGCGAGTCATGGCGAATATCACTTGGAAGAACTGCTTCTGCTCCATAAACCATGAAGAAGGGTGTATAACCCGTAGATCTATTGGGGGTAGTATTAATGCTCCATAACACAGAAGGCAACTCTTCCACCCAACAACCTGGCGTCCTCTGCAAAGGGACCATAAGCTGGGGCTTGATACCCTTCAGGATTTCTTTATTAGCTCTCTCCGCTTGACCATTAGACTGGGGGTGAGCCACTGATGACACATCAAGCCGGATGTGCTCCCATTGACAGAACTCTTCCATAGCACCCTTGGAGAGATTCTTGCCATTATCCGTTATGATGCTATGTGGAAAACCAAAGCGGAAAATCACCTTCTTCATGAATTGAACTGTCCTGGCTGCATCACACTTGCTGACTGGCTCTGCCTCCACCCACTTGGTGAATTTATCAACTGCCACCAGAAGGTGGGTCTTCTTATCCTTGGACCTCTTAAAAGGCCCAACCATATCCAGCCCCCAAGTTGCAAATGGCCAGGTGATTGGAATCATTCTCAATTCCTGGGCTGGAACGTGGGCTCGGCGTGAAAATTTCTAACAACCATCACACTTCCTGACCAGATCCTCAGCATCAGCATGAGCTGTCAGCCAGTAAAAACCGTGTTGGAAAGCCTTAGACACGAGGGATTTTGAACCGGCATGATGACCACAATCCCCTTTGTGGATTTCACGCAAGATCTCACAGCCTTCTTCAGGAGAAACGCAGTGCTGAAATGCCCTCGAGACACTGCAGTGATGTAACTCGCCATTGACAATAGTCATGGACTTGGACCGCCGGATTATCTGTCTGGCCAAAACTTTGTCCTCGGGTAACTCACCCCGGGTCATATATGCCAGGTATGGGACCGTCCAATCAGGGATAGCATGAAGAACCGCCACCAGTTGAGCCTCTGGGTTGGGAACAGCCAGATCCTCCTCCATTGGTATCTTGACCGACGGGTTATGAAAAACGTCAAGGAAGACATTGGGCGGCTTCGGTTTACGCTGAGACCCGAGCCGGCTTAAAGCGTCTGCCGCTTCATTCTTGCGCCGATCAATGTGCTCGACCTGGTAACCCTTGAAGTGACCAGCAATGATATCCACCTCAAGTCGATAAGCCGCCATGAGTGGATCCTTAGAATCCCAAGTATCAGACACTTGCTGAGCCACTAAATCGGAGTCGCCAAAGCAACACACCCGGATTAAGTTCATCTCCTTAGCCATCCGAAGACCATGGAGCAAGGCCTCATACTCAGCTGCATTGTTAGTACAAGGAAACATCAAGCGGAGAACATAACAAAATTTGTCACCTCGAGGGGAAGTAAGAACCACTCCAGCCCCCGAGCCCTCCAATTGTCTGGACCCGTCGAAGTGAATAGTCCAGTATGTGTTATCCGGTTTATCCTACGGTGTCTGCAACTCTGTCCAGTCATTGATGAAATCCACGAGCGCTTGGGACTTGATAGCTATGCGAGGCATATATTTTAACCCGTGAGGTCCAAGCTTGATAGCCCACTTAGCAACCCGGCCAGTCGCCTCCCTATTTTGAATGATATCTCCCAAAGGGGCGGAACTGACGAAAGTAATGGGATGGCCCTGAAAGTATTGCTTAAGCTTCCAGCTCGCCATAAAAACTCCATACACAAGCTTCTACCAATGTGGATATCTATGCTTTGACTCAATAAGCACCTCGCTGATGTAATAAACCGGCCGCTGAACCGGATACTCCTTACCCGCCTCCTTGCGCTCCACTGATACGTCTCCAATGTATCTACTTTTCCAAACACTTTTGCCCTTGTTTTGGACTCTAACTTGCATGATTTGAATGAAACTAACCCGGACTGACGCTGTTTTCAGCAGAACTACCATGATGTTGTTTTATGTGTAGAAAACAAAAGTTCTCGGAATGTCCTGAAAATCCACGGAGGCACTTTTTTGGAAAATATAAAAAATACTGGCAAATGAATCAAGACCAGGGGGCCCACACCCTGTCCACGAGGGTGGGGGCGCGTCCACCCCCTGGGCGCGCCCCCTGTCTCGTGGGCCCCTTGACGCTCCACCAACCTCAACTCCAACTCCATATGTTCTGTTTCGCGGAGAAAAAAATCAGAGAGAAAGTTTCATTGCGTTTTACGATACGGAGCCACCGCCAAGCCCTAATCTCTCTCGGGAGGGCTGATCCGGAGTCCGTTCGGGGCTCCGGATAGGGGGATTCATCGCCGTCGTCATCATCAACCATCATCCATCACCAATTTCATGATGCTCACTGCCGTGCGTGAGTAATTCCATCATAGGCTTGCTGGACAGTGATGGGTTGGATGAGATTTACCATGTAATCAAGTTAGTTTTGTTAGGGTTTGATCCCTAGTATCCACTATGTTCCGAGATTGATGTTGCTATGACTTTGCTATGCTTAATGCTTGTCACTATGACCCGAGTGCCGTGATTTCAGATCTGAACCTATTATGTTTTCATGAATATATGTGTGTTCTTGATCCTATCTTGCAAGTCTATAGTCACCTATTATGTGTTATGACCCAACAACCCCGAAGTGACAATAATCGGGATAATTCTTGGTGATGACCGTAGTTTGAGGGGTTCATGTATTCACTATGTGTTAATGCTTTGGTCTGCTCTCTATTAAAAGGAGGCATTAATATCCCTTAGTTTCCGCTAGGACCCCGCTGCCACGGGAGGGTAGGACAAAAGATGTCATGCAAGTTCTTTTCCATAAGCACGTCTGACTATATTCGGATTACATGCCTACATTACATTGATGAACTGGAGCTAGTTCTGTGTCACCCTATGTTATTGCTATTACATGAGGAATCGCATCCGACATAATTATCCATCACTGATCCAATGCCTACGAGCTTTTCACATCTTGTGTTTCGCTTATTTACTTTTCCGTTGCTATTGTTACAATCACTACGAAACCCAAAAATTTTACTTTTGCCACTGTTACCTTTATTATCATACTACTTTGCTACTAAATACTTTGCTGCAGATACTAAGTTATCCAGGTGTGGTTGAATTGACAACTCAACTACTAATACTCAATAATATTCTTTGGCTCCCCTTGTGTCGAATCAATAAATTTAGGTTGAATACTTTACCCTCGAAAGCTGTTGCGATCCCCTAGACTTCTGGGTTATCAAGACTAATTTCTGGTGCCGTTGTCGGGGAACATAGCTCTATTCTCTGAGTCACTTGGGATTTATATCTGTTGATCACTATGGGGAACTTGAAAGTCGAAAGAACCAAGATTTTACCCTCAACTATGAGGGGATATAAGGAACTGCCGTCTAGCTCTGCACTAGATTCTCCTTCTATTATTAGTAAGCTTGCGACACCTAAACCTGCTACTGCTATGAATTCTGATATGTCGCATGTTATTGATGATACCACTTCTGCTATGCATGATACTTATGATGAAACTACTTCTGTGCGTGATACTACTTTGCCATTAGGTGAATTTCTTGATGAACAACTTGCTAGGGCTAGAGAGAATGAAATTATTGAAGATGCTATGAGTTCTCCCCCTGGTTATGAGTTACCTGTTGTTCCTGAGGGTTATGTTATGGAAGAGGAAGCTGCTAGAGCTATCTTTGCTTGTAAAGATAGATATGATCTTAAGAAGTTATTAGCTAAATGGAAGCAGCAATCCCTTAATGCTAGAATGAAACCTGACCCCGCTTTTGCTACTTCACATATCCATGTTACTGATAAGGATTATGAATTCTCTGTTGACCCTGAGATTATTACTTTAGTTGAATCTGATCCTTTTTATGGCCTTGAATCTGAAACTGTTGTGGCACATCTTACCAAGTTAAATGATATAGCCACCCTGTTTACTAATGATGAGAAGTCTCGCTATCATATATCCTTAAGATATTTTCATTCTCATTAAAGGGTGATGCTAAGACTTGGTTTAATTCTCTTGCTTCTGGTTGTGTGCGTAGTCCCCAGGATATGATTTATTACTTCTCTGCTAAATATTTCCCTGCTCATAAGAAACAAGCTGCCTTGCGGGAAATATATAATTTTGTGCAAATTGAAGAAGAGAGTCTCCCACAAGCTTGGGGGAGGCTTCTTCGATTACCTAATGCTTTGCCTAATCATCCTCTTAAGAAAAATGAAATACTTGATATCCTCCCAAAAACTGATGCTTCCAAGGACTACTTGGATAGTTGTGCTGGTTGTGTTTTGAGGGAAAGAACAGTCGACGATGCTGAATTACTATTGAATAATATGTTGACTAATTAAAATAATTGGACTCTCCCTGAGCCAATTCTTGAGGGAATTCCTGAACCAATTTATCCAACTCCTGGGCCTATTCCTAAACCCACTCCAAAGAAGAGAGGTGTTCTATTTCTCAGTCCTGAAGATATGCAAGAGGCAAAGAAATCAATGAAAGAAAAATGTATAAAAGCTGAAGATGTTAAGAATTTTCCACCTATTGAAGAAATACATGGTCTTAATATACCGCCTGTCGAAGAACCACATTGTCTTGATAACCCGACACAGGTAGTAAAGGTAAATTCTCTCTGTAGATATGATAAAGTTGAAATACCCTCTACTAAATTTCATAGCCCATGCTTAGATGAATTTGATGGCTTTATGGCTAGACAAGAAAGTTTTAATGCTTATGTTGGTAGAGAATTAAAGAATAATGCTTTTGAAATAGGACGCTTGAGTGATTATATGGCTAGAGTTAAAGGTGAACTTAAACTCATTAACGAATATGCTTCTATGGTTGCGACTCAAGCTGAGCAAGTACTTAAAGTTCAAAATGATTTGCTTGATGAATTAAATAATAAACCTGACTTTGCTGTTAGAGTGGCTACTAGAACTGGTAGAATGACTCAGGAACCTTTGTATCCTGAAGGCCACCCTAAGAGAATCGAGCAAGATTCTCAGAGAAATAATTTAGAGGCACCTAGTTCTTCCAAAAAGAAGAAAAAGAAAAACGATAGGACTTTGCATGCTTCTAGTGATCCTGTCGTAGACACACCTGAGAATCCCAATGATATTTCTATCTCTGATGCTGAAACACAATCAGGTGATGAACGTGAACCTAATGATAAAATTAATGATAATGTTCATGTTGATGCTCAATCTAGCAAAAACAATGATGTAGAAATTGAACCTCCCGTTGATCTTGATAACCCACAATCAAAGAATCAACTTTATGATAAGAGAGATTTTGTTGCTAGGAAGCACGATAGAGAAAGAGAACCATGGGTTTAGAAACCCATGCCCTTTCCTCCTAAACCATCAAAGACAAAGGATGATGAGGATTTTGAGCGCTTTGCTGAAATGATTAGACCTATCTTCTTATGTATGCGCTTAACTGATATGCTCAAAGTAAATCCTTATGCTAAATATATGAAGGATATCATCACAAATAAAAGAAAGATACCGGAAGCTAAAATTTCCACTATGCTAGCTAATTATACTTTTAAGGGTGGAACACCAAAGAAACTTGGATATCCAGGGGTACCAACCATACCATGCTCCATTAAAACAAATTATGTTAGAACTGCTTTATGTGATCTTGGAGCCGGTGTTATAGTTATGCATCTCTCTTTATATCGTAGACTTGAATTGAATAAGTTGACACCTACTGAAATATCTTTGCAAATGGCTGATAAATCAACTGCTATACCTGTCGGTATTTGTGAGGATGTGCCTGTTGTGGTTGCAAATGTCACTATCTTAATGGACTTTGTTATTTTTGATATTCCCAAGAATGATAGTATGTCGATTATCCTTGGTAGACCCTTTTTGAATACTGCAGGGGCTGTTATTGATTGCAACAAAGGCAATGTCAGTTTTCATGTTAATGGTAATGATCATATGATACACTTTCCGAGGAAACAATCTCAAGTTCATAGCATCAATTCTATTGGAAAAGTTCCGACTATTATTATTAGAGGTTTTGAATTTCCTCTCCCTACTGTCAAGAAAAAGTATGATATTCTTACTATTGGGGATGTTCATATCCCCATTGAGGTAACTTAGTGTTATTCGAAATTTCTCCGGTTCCGTGTTATTCGGAATGAGTTTGTTAACAAGACTTGATCAACCTTGTTAGTGGATTCATTTTGATGATCATGAGATGGATGAAACTAGAAGGCACAACCTTCTGTACCCTCTTTTTACTTTCTGTTATTTAGAGTAAATAAAGCAAAAATAGTATTATCTGTCTGTTTTCTGAATTATCCGTGCAATAAAAAATATCCCGAAAATAAAAGTGCTCCAAATGCCCTGCAAATTTAGTACGATTTTTTATGAAATATTTGAGGATTTTAGGCACTAAAATCACTACAGGAGGGGCAAGCACCAGGCCACGAGAGTGGAGGGCGCGCCCACACCCCCGGGGCGCCCCCTGTCTCGTGGGCCCCTGGTGGCCCCCCTCCACTTATGCCAGCATCCACACACTCCATCTTCTTTCCAAAAAATCCCCATCCAACTCAAGCACGAGTTCTAGATCATTTTGCTGTGATTTTTGATCTCCTTGCTCAAAGCTCCATCCACAAAACTGCTTTGGGAGATTGTTGCTAGGTATGTGACTCCTCCATTGGTCCAATTAGTTTTTGTTCTAGTGCTTTATTCATTGCAAATTTTTACTGCATAGGTGACCATGTTCTTGAGCTTGCATGTTAAATTTATGAGGTCCCAAGTAATTCTAATGCATGATATAGGCTCTAGGCACTTGTAGGAGTAGTCGCTACCAATCTTGTTTAGTTTTATTCACTTTTATTTTGAAGTTACTAAAATTTCAGAAATTTTCAGAAAATGTTAAGGAGACTTTTGAGGGGCTCTTCTAGCCAAGGCTCCCAGGAAAAACAAGCTAAAGAGAAGGGAAAAGCCAAGTACAATCTTCCTCGCATAGCGGAAGTACGGCCGTGTGAATGGCCATGCGATAATTTCTTGAAAGAAGCTGGAATTCATGAAGATTTTTATTCTTTGATCGAGAATGCAGCCGTCACCGATTTCCTCCATGATCGGATCGATCAATATCTCTTATTTACCAATACTTGCGTGCAAAACATTTTTTTATTATCCTAAGAAGTCACCGCCTTCAGTATCATTTCACTTATATGATGAATTCAGCGAAATGTCTTTACGTAATTTTTGCGCGGTATGTAGGATACCCTTTGAGGGAAAATTAGAGGAACCACATCGTAAAGATGTGGGTGGCTTTGTTAACACTATCACTGTAGGGGATCCAAAGAAGGGTTCCGATGCGAGAATCTCTAGCATACACTTTCCTGTTTTATGCTACTTTGCCATATTTGCTAGTAGATGCTTGATTGGTCGTGGAAATAGTGGAAACTTCAATGTTCCTGATATTATTATGCTTCACCATGCCTTGTTTGGAGATAATAGTTTTAGTATGGGTGCCGTCATTGCTAAACGGCTAAGCCTGAATCGTACAAAAGGCCCCATCTTTGGAGGTATCTATGCTTCACGTCTTGCTAGACATTTTGAGATACCTATTAGGCACCATGAAAAAGAGGAGACAAAATTGCCTCCTTACATTTTAGATTACAAGAGCATGGTAGCGCATGAGTTTATTGTTGACAACAAAGATAAGATGCTCCTGTATAACCTGAGCTTTAATAAGAAACACAATGAGACTATTATTTTGCCTGTGCCTCTGTTGTTTGATTTGATTACAGATAATTTTCTTGTCACACCGGAAGCGGTGTACACACATCGAAGCCAAGCATCCACTCCAGAACCTGAGCCTGAGCCGGAAATTGCACTGGACACTTATCGTGCATCATCTTACTAGTGGGACCCGGAGATGGCCAGCCATTGGTATCCTGATTACACCTCCCAGTACACCGGGGAGAGTAGCAGTGATCCTTGGCATTAGACCAACTTAGACCAAAAGCCTAATCTTGGGGGAGTATGTATTTCTCATCGACTTTACATTCATGTTCACACACTATTCTAGTTGTCTCTGCTCATACTCTTTCATTGTATTATCCATGCTAGTTTAAACTTCTTTTCTAGTTTTCTTCTTGTGTGTTTGCTAAACCTTAAGAAAAAGCCAAAAAAATTAGTTAGTTTAATTTCCATGCTTGTAGTACAAATAAAATGAAAACCCAAAAGATTTCTCGTTCTTCTTCTTACTTGTTGGGAGCTTTCCCGTGTAAATAGTTTTATTTTCTTTTCTTTCCTTTGGGGGTCGAGAGTAGAAGACCATATTGAGAATGTTTAGTGGCTCTCATATGCATGATTGTTTATTTAACTTAGAGCCCATATTACCTTGTCTTCTCTCTTGAGTTGAATGCTTGCAGATTCCAGCTTAGTCCAATGCACATGCACTATTATTATTATACACATCGTTCGGTCGTGCAAGTGAAAGGCAATAATGATGATATATGATGGACTGATTGAGATGAGAGAAGCTGGTATGAACTCGACCTCTCTTGTTTTTGTAAATATGATGAGTTCATTGTTCCTGTTTCAGCTTATTATGAAGTAAACATATTTGCAATAACATTTAGAGATTATAGTTGCTTGTGCCATGCTTGATTAGGTATGAGTTATAATGGTTTACCATGCGTGCCAACATGCTATTAGAATGATTATGATGTGGTATGATGGGATGCTATCCTCCTTTGACTGAATTGAGTGACTCGACTTGGCACATGTTCACGCATGTAGTTGAAACAAATCAACATAGCCTTCATGATATTTATGTTCATGGTAGATTATATCCTACTCATGCTTGTACTCGGTGTGAATTAATTTTAATGCATGTTTATGACTGTTGTCGCTCTCTCAGTTGGTCGCTTCCCAGTCTTTTGCTAGCCTTCACCTGTACTAAGCGGGAATACTGCTTGTGCATCCAAACTCCTTAAACCCGAAAGTTGTTCCATGAGTCCACCATACCTTCCTATATGCGGTATCTACCTGTCGTTCCAAGTAAATTTGTATGTGCCAAACTCCAAACCTTCAAATGAAATTCTGTTTTGTATGCTCGACAGCTCATGTTTCAACTAGGGCTGCCTATATCTTCCATGCTAGGTGGGTTATTCTCAAGAGGAGTGGACCCCGCTCCTCATTCACGAGAAAGGGCCAGTAACCGGGATGCCCAGTCCCATGATCCAAAAAGATCAAAGCAAATCAAAATAACTAAACAAAACTCCCCCAGGGCTGTTGTTCTTGTTGTTTCGAGCAAGCCATGGATTGATGCTTGTTTGGGGGAGTATAAACTTTTACCATTATGTTTGGGAACTGCCTATAATGCATGTAGTATGGAAGATACAGTCATCTCATAGTTGTTGCGTTGACAGCAAAAGTATGCCGCTCAAAATGTTATTCAATCTCTATTTTAAAACCGAGCTCTGGCACCTCTACAAACCTTGCTTCCCTCTGCGAAGGGCCTATCTATTTACTTTTATGTCGAGTCATCACCTTCTTATTAAAAAAGCACCAGCTAGAGAGCACACTGTCATTTGCATTCATTACTATTGGTTTATATTGGGTATGACTTGACTGGATCCCTTTTACCAGGAATTACAATGTTTAGTCAGTCCTTGATCTTTAAAGGTGCTCTACATTTATGTTTTACGGTCTCAGAAAGGGCTAGCGAGATACCATCTTGTTATATCATGTTATGATTGTTTTGAGAAAGTGTTGTCATCCGAGTTTTATTATTATGGCTCGCAAGCTGATTATGCTATTGATATGAGAAATTGTGAGACCTAGGTGTTATTGTGAGTATGGTTAGTTCATAATATTTGCTGAAACTTGAATGCTGGCTTTACATGTTTACAACAACAAGAGAGTTTTTAAAAGTTTTTCTTTATCACTTTCAGTTTATCAACTGAATTGCTGGAGGACAAGCAAAGGTTTAAGCTTGGGGGAGTTGATACGTCTCCAACGTATCTACTTTTCCAAACACTTTTGCCCTTGTTTTCGACTCTAACTTGCATGATTTGAATGAAACTAACCCGGACTGACGCTGTTTTTAGCAGAACTGCCATGATGTTGTTTTATGTGTAGAAAACAAAAGTTCTCGGAATGTCCTGAAAATCCACGGAGGCACTTTTTGGAAAATATAAAAAATACTGGCAAAAGAATCAAGACCAGGGGGCCCAAACCCTGTCCACGAGGGTGGGGGCGCGCCCACCCCCCTGGGCGCCCCCTGTCTCGTGGGCCCCCTGACGCTCCACCGACCTCAACTCCAACTCCATATATTCCGTTTCGCGGAGAAAAACATCAGAGAGAAAGTTCCATCATGTTTTATGATACAGAGCCGCCGCCAAGCCCAAATCTCTCTTGGGAGGGATGTTCTGGAGTCCGTTCGGGGCTCCGGAGAGGGGGATTTGTCGCTGTCGTCATCATCAACCATCCTCCATCACCAATTCCATGATGCTCACCGCCGTGCGTGAGTAATTCCATCATAGGCTTGCTGGACGGTGATGGGTTGGATGAGATTTACCATGTAATCAAGTTAGTTTTGTTAGGGTTTGATCCCTAGTATCCACTATGTTCTGAGATTGATGTTGCTATGACTTTGCTATTCTTAATGCTTGTCACTAGGGCCCGAGTGCCATGATTTCAGATTTGAACCTATTATATTTTCATGAATATATGTGTGTTCTTGATCCTATCTTGCAAGTCTATAGTCACCTATTATGTCTTATGATCCAACAACCCCGAAGTGACAATAACCGGGATACTTCTCGGTGATGACCGTAGTTTGAGGAGTTCATGTATTCACTATGTGTTAATGCTTTGGTCCGGTTCTCTATTAAAAGGAGGCCTTAATATCCCTTAGTTTCCGCTAGGACCCCGCTGCCACGGGAGGGTAGGAAAAAATATGTCATGCAAGTTCTTTTCCATAAGCACGTATGACTATATTCGGAATACATGCCTACATTACATTGATGAACTGGAGCTAGTTCTGTGTCACCCTATGTTATAGCTATTACATGAGGAATCGCATCCGACATAATTATCCATCACTGATCCAATGCCTACGAGCTTTTCACATCTTGTGTTTCTCTTATTTACTTTTCCGTTGCTATTGTTACAATCACTACAAAACTCAAAAATATTACTTTCGCCACTGTTACCTTTATTATCATACTACTTTGCTACTAAATACTTTGCTGCAGATACTAAGTTATCCAGGTGTGGTTGAATTGACAACTCAACTGCTAATACTCATTAATATTCTTTGGATCCCCTTGTGTCGAATCAACAAATTTGGGTTGAATACTTTACCCTCGAAAGCTGTTGCGATCCCCTACACTTGTGGGTTATCGTCCACCACAATAGCCACGCTGACAGCCCAGGCGTTAGCAGCCACATATAACAGCAATGGTTCTTTATCAATGGGGGCAGCAAGAGGAGGCGGCTCGGCTAACTGCTTCTTCAGATCCTCAAACGCCGCATTAGCAGCATCACTCCAGACAAAGTTGTCTGTCTTTTTCATCATCTGATATAGATGGATCACCTTCTCTCCCAACCGGATGATAAACCGGCTTAGTGTTGCAATATGACCCGCCAGACGTTGAACGTCGTTGATGCACGCCGGTTTAGCCAGGGACGTGATAGCCTTAATCTTTTCTGGATTAGCCTCAATGCCCCTGTTGGACACAAAAAACCCAAGAGTTTGCCTGCCGGTACACCAAAACCACACTTGGCCAGATTAAGCATCATCTTATAAACCCTGAGATTATCAAAAGTTTCCTTCAAATCAGCTATTAACATCTCTGCTTTACTGGATTTCACCATGATATCTTCCACATAAGCATGAACATTGCGCCCAATCTGATTATGAAGACAATTCTGCACACACCGCTGATAAGTCGCCTGGGCACTCTTGAGCCCAAAAGGCATAGACACATAGAAGAAGGCTCCAAAGGGAGTTATAAAAGTTGTCTTCTCCTGGTCCTTAACTACCATTTTGATCTGATGATAACCAGAATAAGCATCCAGAAAGCTCAAACGCTCACAACCCACCATAGCATCAATAATTTGATCAATACGAGTGAGAGCAAAGGGATCAGCCAGACAAGCCTTGTTCAAGTCTGTGTAATCACACACATACGCCAAGTGCCGTTCTTCTTAAACACTAGCACCGGGTTAGCCAACCACTCAGGATGAAAAACCTCCACAATAAACCCTGCTGCTAAGAGCCGGGCTACCTCCTCACCAATGGCCTTGCATCTCTCTTCATTGAAATGGCGGAGAAACTGCTTGACCGGTTTAAACTTGGGATCGATATTAAGAGTGTGCTCAGCGAGTTCCCTCGGTACACCTGGCATGTCAGAAGGTTTCCATGCAAAGATGTCCCAGTTCTCACGTATGAACTCGATGAGCACGCTTTCCTATTTTGGATCCAGATTAGCGCTGATGCTAAACTGCTTGGATGAATCGCCAGGAACAAAATCAACCAGTTTAGTCTCATCAGCCGATTTAAACTTCAAAGCCGGATCATGCTCTGTAGTTATTTTTTTAGAGAAGTCATATCTATCGGATCAACATAGTCCTTATAAAACTTCAATTCCTCTATTGCACAAACTGACTCAGCATAAGCCGCATCACCTTCCTCACATTCCAAAGCAATCTTTCAGCTTCCATGTACTGTGATGGTCCCCTTATGACTCGACATCTTGAGCTGCAGATAAACATAACACGGCTTTGCCATGAACTTAGCATAAGCCGGCCGCCCAAACAGGGCATGGTACGGACTCCTGATTTTCACCACTTCAAAATTCAATGTCTCTGACCTTGAATCATGCTCATATCCAAAAGCAACCTCCAGAGCTATCTTACCAACCGGGTAAGCCGATTTACCAGGCACCACACCGTGAAAAATGGTGTTTGATGGTTTAAGATTCTTATCTGTGAACCCCATGCGACGGAAGGTTTCATAATACAAAATGTTGATACTGCTCCCGCCATCCATGAGCACCTTGGTGAACTTATAACCCCCAACCTGAGGTGCCACCACCAAAGCTAGGTGACCCGGATTATCAACCTGGGGCGGATGACCCTCTCGACACCACACAATAGGCTATTCAGACCAGCGAAAAAAATGCGGTACCGCCGGTTCAACGGAGTTCACTGCCCTTTCATGAAGCTTCTGATCACGCTTGCACATGCTAGTGGTGAAGACATGATACTGCCCATTATCCAACTGCTTAGTGTGGCTCTGGTAACTCGACTGTTGCTGCTGCTGACCTCCCTGTTGATTATAACCACCCTAGTTGCCCTGATTGCCTTGGTTGCCATGTCCACCTTGATTACCTTGAAAACCTGAACCAGAACTGCCTCCATCGTAACCCGGCCCCTGAGACCCGAGTCCTGAACTGCTGGACGGTCCATGATCATATCGAAAGAGATCCGAGTTTTTGAACTCCCTCATAATAAAGCAATCCTTCCAGAGATGTGTAGCCGGCTTTTCTCGCGTCTCGTGCCTTGGGCAAGGCTAATTTAACAGGCGCTCAAGATTGACACCTAATCCTCCACTCCGTGGGGCGGTCTACCCTTACGATGCTGGCCATTGTCCTGCGCATTGGTGTTACCCACAAAATCTGAATTACTATCTGCTTTACGCTTACCATTGTTCCCATGACCCGTCTGGTTATGTTGCTGCCCTTTCACACCAGCATTCTTCTTTCCCTTCCTCAGCTTCTCATTGTCAGACTCGGGATCCTTGGTACTATCAGAATCGACATACTTACCAGAGCTGCCATAAGTGTTCCCATGTCATTGCAGTGACGCTTGAGCCGTCCCAACTTTAGCTTCAGAGGCTTAAACCGGCAATCACCCTCCAAAGTTATGACTGCCGAATCGGCATTGATGCGGTCCGATGAATGCAAGATCTCCGAAACCCGGCGCACCCAATGGGTTGTTGATTCGCCTTCTTCTTGAACACAGGCGGCCAGGTCCACAATTGACATGGGTTGCTTGCACGTGTCCTTGAAATTTGTTATAAACCGGGCTTTTAACTCGGCCCATGACCCAATGGAGTTAGCCGGCAAACTTTTCAGCCAAGTGCGAGTTGTTCCATCCAGCATCATGGTGAAGTATTTCGCGCATGCCGCTTCATCCACATCCAGCATCTCCATTGCTGTCTCATAACTTTTGACACATGACTTGGGGGGTAAATCAGCGGTGTAATTGGGCACCTTACGTGGACCCTTGAAATCCTTGGGTAGCCGCACATTGCGTAGAGTCGGGGTGAGACACGGTATCCCTCAAGAGCTGAAAGCAATACCTCGCTCCACTGACATCGTCGGAGGAACCAGAGTAAGATGACGGTCCGCGTACTGTGCTGCTAACTCGGCTTCTCGACGCGCTCTACCATTATCCACCACGTCCTCAGCATTTGCACCATTGCGCGCCGGATTAGGCCCTCGAGGGGCGTCACGGTTCCGCGCACTGCTTGACACTGCCAGTTCATCAATGTGCCTGTTGTAACTCCTGCTCGGGCGAGGGTTTGAATGAATTTTGTCTCGACTATACGAATAAGCCTGCTGATGAACCATAGCTGTTTGAAGAAGATCTCTGGCCCGCCGCATCTCAACCGCTGCTGGAGACTCACCCTCCATTGGAATGGCTGCCAGCCGCGATGCCGCAGCAATCATGTTATCCAAAGGGGTGGAGAAGTGACCCGGCGATGTCGGCATGTACTGTGGCGGGTCATGGGTCTGTCGAGCCGGTTCCGTCACCCGTGGCTGATCCGGTGCTCCTGCCCAGGTGCTTCCATCCGGTTTACCGCTGCCGGATTACTGGGTCCTGCTCCTGGCATGTTGAAAAGATTCATTTCTTCATAAACCAGCGGCAGACGAGACCGATGCCTCCTCCTCAACACGCCGTTCGAAGCGTTCTGATCCAGCATTAGCCGGTAACCTCCGCCTGAATCCACTATGACTGGGCATCTAAAGCGGACCGCTCATCAGCCATCCTGGTTTCCTCAGCCACCAAGTACTCCGTGGCCCGAGTTATCTGATCTCGTAGCTTTGTCACCTCCGTGTTATGCTGATCTTGATTCTCTAGGGTAACCTCTATGGTCAGTAATGTCATCCAGGCATCCAATAAACTGGACAGGACTTGAGCCGGCCGGCGCATGGGGCCTCCTGCCCTGGCTGTGATTCAGAAATCACCGCTGCTGTAGTTGATGACTGCAGCATGGGCTGCGTACCGGCCATGAAGATCGCAACCCGGTTCTACGGTTCAAGGGGGTCCGAAATGCTGTCGCCATCAGAACAGCCCCCAAACCGACCATCTTGCAGTTGGTACAGTGACTCGGTCTCACCGGTGGATGACTCGCCATCTGAATAAACAACCGTCTCACCATCGGACACCGGTTTAGACTCCGCATCATTAATGAACCCTACGAACGCACACTTCATGGCAGGCTGAACCCGGGCAGGGCTTGCACGCTGAGCCGTCTCGATGAGGTCGGCGCAGATATCTGGCTCAGGGCCCAGTTTGCCGATCTTGCCAATGAAGACGTGAATTCCTCCAAAGGGGACCCGATACCTGTACTCGATTGAGCCGGCGTCGGGGCCCCAGCCTGCATCGTCGATGTAGAGCTTGCTGTGATGACTCTTGGTCACCCGGCCCACTGCATATCCCTTGAGTCCTTCAAAATTGCCCTTTAAGAACTCGAAACCATAGTGCGATAGCCCCATGGTGGGCGCCAACTGTCGTGGAATTATCACGTCAGATGTCCTAGTGTGAGGACTTAGTCGTGGAGCCAACGTAACGAGATTAGCTTAAAGGGGTTAAATCGGACAAAGGACACGGGGAGTTTATACCGGTTCGGCCCCTTGAGGTGAAGGTAAAAGCCTACAATCCAGTAGTGGTGGAATTGATGGGGTCTCGATGAGCAGGGAGCGAATCCGCTTTACCTATCTCTTGAGTTGTTGTTTCTTGTCCCTGAACCGCCACCGGGTCGTCCCTTTATATACACAGGTTGACACCCGACGGTTTACAGAATCCCGAGGCTGGCTCATACACGTGTCCGCCTCGGTTTCTACCTTTTCCTATCTTACAATACAAGTTACATATTTCATGGTGGTTTATTTCTACGGGCCTTAACCCGCCTTTGGGCCTTGGGCCTTTAACTTATCAAATAGTAAAGCGCCATACTTCTTGTCTTCATGGGCTTCAATACGGATGACTCCTTATGAGTATAATCCGGCCCCTCCTAGGCGGTTTATACTCAGTAGTTATATCCCCAACAGATTCTTAGGTGTGTCAACAACAGTTTCACTAGAAGCATGCAAAGTCCTATCATTTTTCTTTTTCTTCTTTTTAGAAGGACTAGGTGCATCTACATTATTTTTCTTAGAATCTTGCTCAATTCTCTTAGGGTGACCCTCAGGATACAAAGGTTCCTGAGTCATTTTACCCCCTCTAGTCATAACTCTAACATCATTATCATTTCTCTTATTATTAAATTCATTGAGCAAATCATTTTGTGCTTTAAGCACTTGTTCTACTTGAGTGGTAACCATAGAAGCATGTTTACTAATGAGTTTAAGTTCACCTTTAACTCTAGACATATAACCACTCAAGTGTTCAATCATATAAGCATTACGTTTCAAGTGTCTACACTACAAAAAAAGACACATCCGTGACATTTTGGGCCGAACGAAAAAAAATTTTGTCATACATATGACACTTCTATGACGATAATTGTGACAAAACCCGGTATCATCATAGATGTGATGGGATCCTACTTCTATGACAAAAAATCATGACAGAAAATGGGATTTTCGTCCTGGGCAGGCCGGAGACGCAGCTGCATGACATTCTTTGGGCCGTCCATGACAGAAAAAACCGTGGTAGAAGCAAGGGGGAGGAAAATTTCGGGGTGTTGCCGGTTACGGTGGGAGGTCGGGGGCGGAGTGATGCGCGTTTCTCTCGTGCATACGCACGTGTGTGCATGGTGTTGGCTCTAACAGAAGCCGAGCAAGGCGTTGGGCTCTAACTGAACCCGAGCGATTGCACTGCAGGCTACGCGTTACTGAACCCGAGCGATCGATCGATGGCTGTTAACTGAACCCAATGGAGCGATTCCTTCGCTATTGATGCTAACTGAAGCCGATCGATGCTGCCTCTGGG
>NC_041387.1:437132966-437162696 GCF_002162155.2 Triticum dicoccoides
CCACACCCCTCCCGATCAACAGGACCCCCGTTTCGACTGTAGGAGGTCTGTTTCGTCCGTTTTGTGGTACGCCACACCCCTCCCGATCAACAGGACCCCCCGTTCCGAACGTAGGAGGTTCGTTTCCTCCGTTTTGCGGTACACCAGGCCCCTCCCGATCAATAGGACCCCGTTTCGAACGTGGCTGGTCGAACACAAGGCCGTTTCCTCCGTTGTGCGGTACGCCAGGCCTCGTTTCCATCGCCTGTTCCATCCAAGCCCTCGCCATGAACACGACCACACATTCCATTCCGACCCAGCCGGTTGGCTCCCCATGAACACGACGACGACGATGTTTCTCCGTTCCGACCCAACCATATACATATGCGCGAGTAGGCGTTTGAGACCCTGCCCATATGTACGTACGTGGCCGTATTTTCTTTCTTGCATCGTCGCCACTGTACGTACGTGTACATGCTACGTGCGCGCCTCTACTACGACACGTGCGCGCCTCTACATCTACGACATGTGCGCGCCTCTACATCGACCAGTATGTACGTACATGTTCGCGACCAGAATGACAACGCTACGTATGCTTCGACCAGGTGGGTCCCGACTGTCAGGCACTTCCTTGCGTGCGAAGATGTAGCTGGTGGGTCCGAGCAGTCAGGGGGGCGAATCGTTTTTTTTGCCCGGACGCACTTCCTTGCGTGCGAAGGTGTAGCTGGTGGGTCCCAGCAGTCAGGGGGAAACATTTTTTTCGCGAAATATGGTGGCCCGTCCGGTGGGTCCCCGGTGTCAGGTGGAAGAATAATTATTTTGCGCGTAGTAAGGAGGCATTTCCTTGCTGCGGTCGTGGACCCAGCTGTCAGCCTCTCCACGTACAGTCCACGTCCGATGGAAGCCGTTCCTTGACCACGTTGACCACGCCGCGCCGAGAGCACCAAGGCGGTGGACGACGGCGAGGCCTAGGAAGGGGACGACGCGGCAGTGGATGCCCATGCGTAGAGGAGTACGAGGGTTCACTGGTTCGCTGCGGTGTGAGGCTGTCGTCGCCGTAGAATAACAGGGGGTGTGGGTGAGTAGAGGGATGGCCTGGCCAGCGGTGGGAGTAGTAGGGGGCGGTGAGGCCTCCGCCACATCGCAGTCGGCCACGGGAGGCAGTTGCACGAGGCACGACCGGCGCTGGTTTGGGCGGCTAGAGCAAGAAGACCAGAGGTTGAAGAAGCACTACGGTCGTTGGATGGACATCGTACGGTCACTGGAGCTAGAATCGTGCATATTGACTAAGTTGACAAAGCCCTCCGTCCCCGTCAACTTAGTAGGCCCACAAGTCAGCCTGCCACTATACTGGGTCCCAGCTAACAGGGGGAGTATTCATTTTTTTGTGCGTAATAAGGAGGCACTTCCTTGCGTGCGAAGATATAGCTGGTGGGTCTGAGCTGTCAGTGGCGGTAATGTTTTTTTCATGAAATACTGAGGTCCTTTCGATGGGTCCCTGATGTTAGGTGGACGAATCATTATTTTGCACGTAATAAGGAGGCATTTCCTTGCGTGCGGCCGTGGACCCAGCTGTCGGCCTCTCCATGTACAATCCACTTCAGATGCATGTCGGTCGTTGACCATGTTGACCAGGCCGTGTCGAGAGCACCAGGGCGATGGACGACGGCGAGGCCTAGGAAGGGAACGACACAGAGGCAGGGAAGACTCAGCAGTTGTTTCCCACGCGGAGGGGAGTACGACTGAACAAGGGTTTACTGGTTCGTCTGCCGTCGCCGGAGAATAACAGCAGGTGTGGGTGAGTAGAGGGATGGCTAGGCCAGCGATGGGAGTACGATGGGGCGGTGAGGCCTGCGCTGCAGCATAGCCGGCTGCGCGGAGGAGGGAGCAGGCAGTCCCGCCGGCGCTTGTTTCAGCAGCTGGAGCAGGAAGAGCAGAGATTGAAGAAGCACGATGGCCATTGGTTGGCCATCCAACAGTCACTGCTTGTGCGTCAACCTTTTTTTGGGAAAGCCTCAAATCCGTGGAAAACAGCATACAACCCATCTGCCATTATTTCTAATAATTTACAGCCCATTTGCTAATTCTTAAGGTTTTTTTGGAGCCCATATTCTTTTTGTTAGCATTACAGCCCATATTGTGGCCACGCTTAAAAAATTATACGAAATTTTGCATATTTCGGTGCGGTCCGAACTATTTTTAATCCCGAAATTTTGACTCACATTCAAACTGATTTTAAAACTAAATGTATATCAATATAAAATCCAACAAATTCTCCACACATAAAAATTAATCTAATTTAAATCTCAAAATAAAAAAAAGATATTTGAAACTAATTGCCGCTTTGATGTGTTTTAAAAATGTACAACCCATTTCTCCTTACTGATGGGCCATTTTCTCGGCCAGCCGAATGAAAGCTCTCCTCGTCTTGAAAGATTTGCAGCCCAACAGGCCTGACAAAGCGACTTACTTGGCAAATCACAAAAAAACTGGGTTGTGGCCGTGGACCCAGCTGTCAGCCTCTCCACGTACAGTACTCTTCCGATGGAAGTCGTTCCTTGACCACGTTGACCACGCCACGCAGAGAGCACCACGGCGATGGACGACGGCGAGGCCTCGGAAGGGGAAAACGTGGAGCCGGGGAAGACGCGGCAGTGGAAGCCCGCGCGGAGGGGAGTATGAGGGTTCACTGGTTCAGCTGCGGTGTGAGGCTGCCGTCGCAGCAGGGCCTGGCCAGCGGTGGGAATAGTGGGGGGCGGTGAGTCCTCCGCGGCAGCACAGCCGGCCACGGGAGGCAGGAGCATGAGGCACGACCGGCGCTGGTTTGGGCGGCTGGAGCAAGAAGACCAGAGGTTGAAGAAGCACTACGGCCGTTTGATGGACATCGTACGGTCACTGGAGCGAGAATCGCTCATATTGACTAAGTTGACAAAGCTCTTCGTCCCCGTCAACTTAGTAGGCCCACAAGTCAGCCTCCCACCAAGGTGGGTCCCAGCTAGCAGGGGAGTATTCATTTTTTTTGTGCGTAATAAGGAGGCACTTCCGGTGGGTCCGAGCTGACAGCGGGGGGGACATTTTTTTCGCGAAATACGGTGGCCCAACAGGTGGGTCCCAGCAGTCATGGGGCAAACGTTTTTTCGCAAAATATGGTGGCCCGTCCAGTGGGTCCCTGCTGTCAGTTGGAGGAATCATTATTTTCTGTGTAATAAGGAGGCACATACTTGCTGCGGTCATGGACCCAGCTGAGACTCTCCACGTACAGTATACTTCCGATGGAAGTCGTTCCTTGACCACGTTGACCTCGCTGCATTCCGTTGCATGCATGTGTCCATGGGGTGGTGCGTCCCCACTGTCAGCCTCTCACGTACAGTCATCTTCCGATGACTCTCGGTTGTTGACCACGTTGACCACACCGTGCCGAGCGCACCCAGACTGTAACGACCCGGAGATGGGGAAGATGGGGCAGTGGAGTCGCAGATGGAGAGGAGTGGGAAACTTCACTGGATTGGGTGCGCGGCAGCACAGCCGCGGTGCCGCCCACGGGAGACAGGAGCAAGAACAGAGGTTGAAGAAGGAGCACGGCTGTTGGATTAACATCCAACGGTCCAGCTACTAGAATCGTTTGTTGATTAAGTTGAGAAAGCTGTGCGTACATGTCCGCTTAGCAGGCCCACAAGTCAGTCACCAAATCTGACGGGTCCCAGCTGTCAACGGGATGAATAATTTTTTTCGCAAAACAAGGAGGCACTTCCTTCCGTGCGAATATACAGCTGGTGGGTCCCAGCTGTCAGGTGGAGGAAACATTTTTTTCAGCTTAATAAGGAGGAACTTTCCTTGCGTGCGACCATGGACCTCGTGGGTCCCAGCCATCAGGCTCTCCATGTACAGTCCTCTTCCGATGACTCTCGTTTGTTGACCACGCCGCACCGAACACAGCGAGGCGGTGGACGACGGCGAGGCTCCGGACGGGAACGACTCGGAGATGGGAAAACGCGGCAGTGGAGTCGCAGATTGAGAGGAGGAGAAGAGTTATAACTGGTTCTGTTGCAATTCATATCAAACTCAGGTTCACAGGACACGTTCGTATTCATAGCCAACATTCACTATCAACAACTCAAAAGATTCATATATACACAAGCTCAGCATATCTATGCATCCAAATGATTGATAGATCACACGACAATATTCATACATAATTCACAAAAAGATTCAGATATACACATGTTCAGTATGTTTATGCATCCAAATGATTGAGATCACAACCAATATGATCCATGGATGAACTTTAATTACCTAGGGTACAGACTGGTAAATGGTGTTCAATCAGAGGTATTTCTTGCTAAAATTAGTTCTTGTACGAGTAAACTTTCGAGTACATAAGAGGCAGCACAGACAATCTGAACTTTGCTTGTAGGTTTATCCTCAAATAGTGGCCTCGTGCCGACGGAGGTTTGAGCAACTTGGCCACTACTTTCATCCAACTAGTTTACTAGCTCATCTTGGTCCTGTATCTCACCAAAATTCTACATTGCAGATGAGAAAGGAGGCAGTTGAGAAAATGAACCACCCAAATTTTTTGTGCAGTTCAACTGAAATGGAGCATCCTTAGCGTGCAAACTGATTAAGCCCCAGATGAATATACGCGTCAACTAACTTGTTTGGAATCTTTAGACTCCATGCCATATAGTTCGCTACCATATGTGCCGATAACCAAAAGGCACAAGTTGGGACCAAAGACTGGACTACATTTTTCTGGGCTATGCACCAAGCAATATTTTTGGCGTTCACTCTCCTAATACTTGGAGTTTGACAATTGGTTGACGCCGGTTGATACTCGAATGAATATAGGCACTTCTTGTCAACATCAATGCTTGTCTGAGTGAACTTTGGAGTACATAGCAGCAGAATAAGTACCTGTCCATCTGATCATTTTGTGCAGTTGTACTGAAATCACCCGATGTAATGATTTGCCTGCGAGTTCAGGCTCCAAATTACTCCTTTATGAAATCGGCAAATAGTAGCACAATACCAAATTACCAATACATATGACAGGCACAATAATCAGGATAAAGACCAGTACCAACCTGTGTGAGGTAGCATATCAATTACTATTTACTTTGACTGGAAGCCGAGATAACCCAAGCGACTGACAGCAAAGGAAGAAAGCAAGCGGAGATTAGCGACTGACAAGAAAGGACGGAAGCTGTTGAGGCAATGCAGCACCCAAAGTTTTTGTGCAGTTCCACCAAAATCGAGCATCCCTGTTGGCACATATATTGAGAGAGTGAGATTACTGTAATAGTGGGACTAGTTGATGAAACATACACTAACAAATAGAAGCACCCTCATTATCTTAATGGGTAAAGTTAGCAACATAGTAGTCTTGCTTAAAGAGAGGTATTAGTTTATTTAATCAGTGCCAATTAGCTCAACTCAACACTCAAAGCATTGCCATTTATCATAGGTTGCAAAACTTAAAAGTGCAAAGATAAAGGAGTTTCTCATGACAGTAGCATGATACAAATAGAGATGACATCAAACTAATATGGATGAAGGCCTTAGGCCCGTACCAACCTGAGAAAAAAAGCTTATTCATGTAGTCCCATAAGAGATGATAAAGCACTCACTGGAATCACACAATAGTATATATTTTTGTGCACTTCAAATGTATGGTTGAAATCACTCTTGTTTACCAGTGCTAAGATTATATCGAAAGATTATCAAGAACTTCCAGCAGAGTTAAAGCACTGGCTGGGATACAGTTCATTGTATTGTCTTGTGTAGTTCCACTAAAATGTATGATTGGCACAACATGATCCCTGTTTGCACAAGTAGGAACAAGGTGAAACCTTCATTAGCTTAGTGAGAAAGGATAGGAAGACATTAGCATATTACTCAAACAGTAGCATCAAATTCATGATGGATAATACACAAAACATTGCCTCATTGAACCAATGGCAATAAATTGACATGCAAAACAATAGCACTATTATGTCATGACACTAATAATATTCCCTCCCTGCTCCACCACATGATTCACCTCCACAGACAAACATTCACACGTACATGATTCAGCATAGGGTCCTACTAAAGATTTGTTTAACTCCAACAGGAAAATTAGGCAGTAATAAATTAGTGGTACTTAAGTGCTCCTAATTAATTAAGTGAGACAGCAGAAGTGGAAGGGCTCCCTGTAGGATCATCTCACATGTAAGGTAGTCGTTGCCGGAGCCCTTGAATAGCCTCGACTGAGGCCTCTGGCTTCAGCAAGATCGCCTTTGCACTGTTTCTTCTTCTTCTTCTTCCTCTTCATGCTATGTTTCTCTTTCTCCTCACCAGTTGGTGAAACCAAGTACATGATTGGCCTTCTAATTCAGAATTGGTTTTGTCAGTGAGGGAGTACAAGTGTACTAGTAAAAAACAACATTATTTTCTCATGGCAGTCGGAAAATAGAGATGAACACATGCATTAAATATCATTCTTACCTAAAGGAAGGTTATGGCGCCAATATGGATGATGAGGATTGGAACACAGATCTCCCTTTGTGCAGTTTCACCAAAATGAACCAACTATTCCATATGACATTCCAGTTAAACAGCACAAAAGTCACTTCTTTTAAGAAGTTTTGTGCAGTGCACCAAAAGGTCACAACAGCAACCAGGTGAACTGGATATCCCTGTTTGCACAAAAAGGCACAGAGGAAACAGTCAGAGTCTCAAACAATTACAGGCAAAAACATTTGGCTGAACTTGTCAGAGTCTCAAACAATTACAGGTAAAAACAGTGGCATGGCTTTATTTTTACCAGGGACATTATATTAAGAACAGCTAAGGCTGCGTTCGGTTCACAAGTTTGGTGCAGGATTTTCGTAGGAACACAATTCCTACCGTATTCTTTCCCTTCCAACCGTTCGGAACACGGGAAAGGTGAATAGTGTTTCATAGGAAAGCTGGTCTGGTAGTACTGATTCCATCGGATTAGTAACATCCACGTCCTGCTCATTTTTTGGGCGGAAGCCTGAGGCAGGCGCTCGCTGCCATGCGTTAGACAGGTTGATGTGTTGTGTTTGCCGGAATAAAAAAATCAACCTATGTGTGGTACGTGAGGTGAGGACAAGAGTAGTCACTGTGCAGCTGAATAAAGAAATAGCATCTCATACTGCCAAGCATGCTACTCTAAAAAAACAAATCTGTACATTTCGTAGTCCATCCGAACACATTCTCTTGAGAGTTTCCTCCGGTTCGCTGTTCCATAGTTTTATACCTACATTCCTTTCCTATTCCTCTATTTTCATCAAGACCTATGTTTTCTGCCCCTTTATTCCGACCGGAGCCTAAATATTTGGTATAAGGGCATGGGACAGTGGGTGCACCAGCAGTACAACACCATGTATGTAAAGAGGGGCATAAAGTGGTGATTCATAGTTTGTTGCCCTGAGAAACAAGCATCCAAGAAACATATCTGGGTTGGTCCCATTTTTGTTCACTCTAGCCACCTACTCCTATGTGTGGATAGCAAATCTAGTCCTGGTCATACCACTGTGTACATCGTTACCCCTATATTTCCCTTTTCGACCAAGAGACCGGTTGGATTACCAGTCTGTACTACTTTCATCCCCTTTCCTTCCTGTTTGTACCAAGTCCGATGTACATACTAAATTCCCCCACCCCCACTTTATTTCAATGACAAGTATTTTCGGACGGAGGGAGTACAAGATTCGACTCCATGAAGTAGCTTTACGTCTAACAATAAAAAAAGGTGACGTTGGACCATCCGATCGAGAGGGCCTGAGAGGTAGAAAATGATGCACATGCAGTGACATAGCGAGCTGGGGAAGTAGAGCTAAGGTGGTTTCGAACGAAGATATACCTGAAGGTCGTCGGGATGTGGATAGGTGGGCGGCGGGAGGCCGGATCTGACCACAGGCAACGAGAAGGGATCGGAGGACCTCCCACGCCGGCGCTCGACCAGAGATAATGGTGCGGCCAGCAGTGGGTCTCCTCCCTCACTGTCGACGATGGCCTAAATGTTGCCCCTCCTCCCCTTCACCGGCGGAGGGGGATACGTCCGGATCTGTAACCAACGGTGAGGATAGAAAGCCAGTGTTTTTTGAAGGGAGAAAGATAGGGTTACTACCCCTATCTTGTTTATATCTGGAGAGGATGAGAGTGTGTGAATAGAGCAGCCCTAGCAAGCAAGCGCAGAGGCTCCGGCCTATATATAAGTAGTGGGGTAGTTTTCCTTTTTCACTCCATCAAAACAATCATTTAAAATTGTGTACTATACTACATGCCAGGTCACGGTTTTTTTAGTTGTTGATTGTTTTTTGAGATAGCTACCCGCTTGTTCCAAGTGGTGTTACGGTGTGCCAGGTTGCACTTTGTATCGTTCAATTCTGGTAGTACTACAAGTCCCTCCATTAAATGAACAACCACCCCCTCGTAAAAATTGTGAACAATCCCACGGCTAAAATTAGCGAAAACGTGGGTTGCCCCAACATGCATTATTATTTATATTTTCTACTCCCTCCATTCCTAAATATAAGTCTTTTTTATTAGCCACACCTAAGACAAGAATTTTTTTTATTAGCAGTGAACCCCACATGTCATAGACACAAAAATTGTGGCAAGATTCCCTTAGGCAAGCCAAAGTGTGTCTAACAATTTGAGCAACTCAGGTTAGGCAAGTGTGGCAAGTGTGGGAAAAATAATGTGGCAACATAAGACAAACATAGTCACAATCCAAACAGCCCCGTGATTTTTTGTGACATGCATGAAAATTTGGTTAGTTAAATTTATAGTCAAAATTTGGCAAGGTGCATCAAATCAACACATGCAAGTATCAAAAGGAAAGTCACGGCATGCATGCATGCGTTGTACTCCCTCCGTTTCCAAATATAAGTCTTTTTAGAGATTGCAACAAGTGACTACTCCCTCCGTTCCTAAATGTAAGTCTTTTTAGGGATTCCACTACAAACTACATACGGATGTATATAGACATATTTTAGAGTGTAGATTCACTCATTTTGTTTCGTATGTACTCCAGTTCATAGTGAAATCTCTAAAGAGACTTATATTTTGGAAGGAGGGAGTACATACGAAGCAGAATATGTCTACTCCTACATACGAAGTAGCCCATTTGAAATGTGTAAAAAGATTTTTATCGAATGCAGTGCTTTGATGTGTCGTGTCAACTCGTACAAGCCCGAGAAATTTGATTACTACGACACCCTCTCCCTCGCAGACTAAGTTCCGGTGCCTTAACTGCACCTGCCTTTGGCTGCATGACAGGTGGGCCAACCACCTGTTGGGCCCACCTGTCATGGACGCAAAGGCAGGAGCAGTAAGTAGAAGCTTTCGCTACACGCTATCCCTCCCGCACGAGGTGGACGGACATGCAGCAGTGGATTCGATACTGTAGAAGTAGGAGTAACATCATTGTTCGTCTTCTCGAAGAGGCGAAGAGCCAAGTGCAAACCGAACGTGGCAGTTGCGAACGCTCGTGTGGTGCGGTTCCTTGGAGTACTAGCCAGGCTCTTGCATGAGACAAAATTGCTATTGTTTAACAATTAAACTCCATTATCCATTGGTTGATACTCATTCTGCATAGGTCCATGCGCTTAGAACCATTTCCTCCTGGGGTCACCAATGTTTATTTGCTAATTAATAGCATTCCATGCAATGAACTAGCCATTGCAAGTCATTAAAAGCATGCACACCTCTCATCTCTTATTGGTTGAGACGTATGTCAAGAAACAAGAAACAAGGTAGAAGTTAATGCACCGCGCCTAAGTGTTTTGGGACTATTTGGTTTTCGTAAGATGACTTACACACCTAGATGGAGGGAGTAGTATAGACCTGTAAAGTGGAAAGGAGTATTTGCCTTTCTAGATTTCAACAAGTGACTAGACTTCGGCTAAAAAAACAAGTGACTAGACTACACCGTGTGCAGTACCCCCTCCCCTCCGGTTTATAGGGCTCAAATCTCAAATCTCATGAACCAAGGCATTTTGCGATTGGAGGAATGTATCTCGTACTTTACAAAACTACCCTAATTAAACTCATGCATTAATTACGTAGTTCTCTTGTTTTCCTCTCCGCCTTGGTCGCGGTGCACAATATTGAGGCTAGCCATAGTGGGAGTAACTTAGGTAGTAACTTAACACATCCCAAGACAATTTTGCTTATGTGGCAAGTATTTAATGAGGAAAGAGGTGCTTGTGGTAACATAATATGTTACTGTAACATAGCACTTTCCGAGGCAAAATGAGTCTATGAGATAATAAATGAAGCAATCTATGATACTACTACTATGTTACTTTGCACTATGGAGGTAGTAACTTACACTAGTGTCATATGCATGACACTAGTCTAAGTTACTCCCCACTATGACCAGCCTGAGAGAGTGCTTTGATACGTTTTAGTCTCATGACTAAAAGTAGTGGGACTAAAACTTGTTAGCCTCATCCATGCTTGGATCCAAATACTAAAGAGACTAAAATCAAGTTAATGACATTTCAAAGCATCCGGGCCCGCGTGCCATCCACCAAATCACAGCGAGGTGCTACAGTCGAGACTCACCTGTCCCCCTGGTGTGGCCGTCATGACCCGTCATATCACAAAACCCACACCTTTACCAGCAGTGGTAAGGTGGCCTCCAAGTTGGACTGGACGAAGCAACCATCATTTCATTGGAACGCTCGTTCAAGCCCTTTCTTCCCTTTCTTGAAGAAAACCTCACTCCAGGCTACTCACTTCTGCCATTTTTCTTCTCTGCCGACGAAGGAAAGGTGGGCGAGTTAGTTATGCTGCTATATTTTCATTCCAATAATCTTCTTTTTGCGAAGCACCGACCGATTCTCACATCCTATTCTTTTCCTGTTTTCATTGCGATTGTGGTTTCCTTTCGATTGCTTTTTGTTTGTCAGTTCATTGATGGATCCTGGAGCACTAGGCAAAGAGTTGCGGGCGGACAACCCACTGGAGACAACGATCTCCAGGAAGCGAGCACCAACCAACGAGTTGACCATGTTGGCAGGCCAACCCATGGAGATGAAGAACTCCAAGAAACAAGCAATGGCCAAAGAGTTGAGGACGTTGGCGGACGAACTCCTCAAAGAAAGTTGGAAGAACAGCAAGGGCCCCACCGTGCCTACCCCAGGAGCTCTGATTGCCACCTATCTGAGGCTCAAGACCGAGTTTGAGGAGATAGTCGCCGTTGAGAAGCAGTATTCCCCTGGCAAGGTGATGGCCCCCATCGAGGACGAGGAGATGGCCCCCGGAGGGATGAGATCCCCCGGTGAGCTGCACAAGGTAAAAAATAATGGCTTATTACCATAGTTGTGGTTTTTGATTATTTGCAATGTGCTTGCTTTTTGATTATTTGCAATGTGCTTGCTAATATGTTAGTGTTGTGCAGGTGCCGGTGGTTGTCCTTGATGATTCCAATGTCGTGGCCCGTCCTATTGGCATCACCCCGGAGATCGATTCCGATACCGCTGTCCATCCTGTGGACATCGCCCCAGAGATCGATTCCGATGTTGCGGTCAATCCTGTGGACATCGCCCCAGAAATCGATTCCCATGCCGCTGTCCGTGCTGTGGTCATTGCCCGAGAGATCGATGACAAGAAATAGTTGGTCACGCTAATCCTTCAGGGTAGTTTGCTTTGCCGTGTGTTTAATTACCAGAACGATGCGTGTTATCAAACCATCTTAGGGCTAGTGCACTGTCTTGTGTGGGCGGATCTTGCTACTTTTGTTTGATAGTGAATCATGCGATAAATCATGTGAACCCTCTCCGAGTTATGGAAATAGATGTATCCTCACCAACTTTTGATGTAATATATGGCATGCTTAGATGTAAATTTGAACTTTTTATCATATCAGCAGGCTTGTTTGATGATTCTTGGTGTTAGTAGGCTAGCTATTGTGCGAGCTATAGTACTTGCAAAACACTCACCGAAGAGAAATGTTGGGGCTGATGAGCTTGTGGTACACTTATACTTATCCCTCATTGATCGACCAATAGCCCTAGCTCCTAAAATTGTAGGCTTAGCGATCGATCAGACAATAGTAAACATACATTCAGGCCTCATTTGGTTCATAGGGTAGGAAAATCATAGCAAAAGTACAGAGAACGTGCAACACAAAATCATAGCAGTGCAGAGACGTACTCCCTCCGTTCCAAAATAGATGACCTAGGCGGGCTAGTTTGGCCTAGTGGGTTTCAGTGATATGACGTGGTATAGTGCCGTCCAGTCTTCGCGTGTGGTAGCAGTATTGCGGGTACAGTAAGTTTTCTTGAAGAAGCGAAATTCAACGAAGTCATGATGGTTCCTTCATCCGAACAACTTACGGTGGGAAAGGTTGGGCCTGAGATACGATCGGGGTAGACCAAGATAATTTTGTGCATGGTAGGTGGACCAGGATGGTCGACGTCCCACATGTCGGCGAATGAAAGTATTCTTTCCGATATAGAGGATGAGCAACGAGTATTCATTGTTTATTTTTGATGAAAGCTATTGTCTCCACTGTTACTCCTTGACTTTGTCAATGCCTCTCTCTCCTCCACATAAGAGGGGACTACTTGCTATGCATGCAGCGGGTAGCTGGCGTCTTGAGGGGCTAGGGCGGTGAGATCGGGCTCCGGAAGCGGTCCGGACTCCAGCATGGCCCACCTCACATTATCACCATATATTTCTTGGAGTCCGTGAGCGGCAGGCGGGCGATCTCTTCTCCCTCCCCCATTTCTCTCTTCTCAGCCGACGCCCGCCGAGCGATTAGATTTTGGCTATCGACGGTTTATTCAATTACGGTCTCACATGTCAGTGAAATTGCAAGACAACGCGTGTCCCCTTTGGTGAGCGGCGTGCGAGCCGGACTCTCGGGGTTGCGACGCGTACGAGTCATAAGTATGCCGCCTTTTCCTTTAGAACTTGCGAAGCATAACATTTTCGCGCGATCGATCGACAGAAATCCAGAACAAAATGACGAGGGCGGTGCTTTCCCGCTCGTTAGGCGGGCTAGTTCGAGTGATATGACGTGCTACAGTGCCGTCCACTTGCTCCATTTTTATGTAAGCAAGAGTTTACACTCGTACGCGGGAGGAGTGCGAAACACCGCGGATCTGATTTTGATCGAGGGATAACTGTTCCCTGCCAAATAATGGAGGATTGTTAGCGATTATAGCATGATAGTTAGGGCATCTCCAGCGCTGGTCCACGAATTTACACCGGCATTTGTCCAAGGACACTGATGGATGCCATCCGATGTTGCCCGCATACCTTTCGACAACTATATGAACGAACCGGACGAAATTCGTGCAAACAAAGCAAATTACAAATTAACCGAATGAAATTAACCGGATGAAATTCATTACATTTCGAAAAAAATTCCTACAAACTGGACGAAATTCATTACATATTTCGCACAAACCGTACTAAACCTACTGTAAACCTAATCTAAACGATCGCCGGCGCCCGACCACCAAGTCCGGCCATGAACCCGAGAAAGCCGGCCATTGCCTTTGCCTCCTCCTCATCCACCTCGATAACCTCCTCCTTCGGCCGGAGCACAAGGTTATGAAGATTTCCGCCTCCACGTCGCCGTCAAGCGGCTAATCGGCCGCCGATGTTTACCCCACCAAGCTTGGCGTCGACTGAGTGGAGTAGCGGTGGCCTTCCCGGGACTAGAGCTGCGGCGACCTACCATGTACTACTCTTCCTCGCTGCCGGCTACGCTCGGGCACGCGCGCCGGCTTCGTGGTCATGGCGGCGGAGGGCGGCCCGAGGGGTGCCGGCGATCTCCTTCGTTTGCTCCTGCGACAATACGTCGAAGAGAGCTTTGGAGCGCGCCCGGAGCGGAGCCGCCGATGTCCCTTGTCTGCTCCTGCGACAGTACGTCCAAGAGAGATTCGGAGCGCCACAAGGCCATGGTTGAAGTGGTGACAATAGAAGGAAGGGACCGGAGGAGAATAAGTGTGGGTCTTTGGCTATGGCTAGGAGCTGGGGCTCAAGTTAATATAGCGGGCGAATGGCAATGAGCTGCGGCAGACGGATGGACAACTGGCGCCGGAGTAGGTTCGTCGGGCGTGAATGCGGATGCTGCTTCAGTGACTTAACTGCAGATGCGTTTGGGTGACTGACATGTGGGCCCAACAGGCGTCTGGCCCGCATGTTAGTGACACACCAATTGCACCTGCAGTTAAGTCCAGTGAATGCGGCATTGACATTCTGGAGAGACGGTGACCGTTTCAGGCGCATGCGGACTGTTTGAATGGTCAACCATACAAATACTGAGCTATATGCTGAGCCAGCGACCGTATAATCACCATATCTCGTATACAATGATCAAAGTGAGCTATCAAGACAAGTTCGATGACCGCCAATGCATTTTACTCGGTAATAAATGACCAGGATTGAAGGGGAACCCTAATTTGCTTCGTCTTCTGTCCTTGAGCTCTTGACAAACCAATGCACTATACCGTTGTCCGACCACTCCACCCCAGAGCTCTCACCAAGCGTCGTTCATGCCACCGCGCCGCACACTAACCGGTAAGGCAACGATGGCATCCCGCCGCGCCGAGTTCCTCGCCGCCCATGAACGCACACAAAATGGTAGGGAAGCGATGGCATCCCGCCGTGCCGAGTTCATCGCCGCTCTCGACCTCACTACTATGTGGGAGGAATTTGAAGATGCCAAGGCCGAATGGGCGGTAGAGCAAGAGGCGGCCAAAGCCGTGACAAAGGGAGTGGAAAAATCAGAAAGCACTCAAGAAAAGAGAGGCCCGCTGCTGCAAGAAAGGAAAGGACACACGCGCTGTTGTGGAGAGGTCGGCGGAGATCCAAGCACGGTGGGGTGTCGCCGACAAAGCCGGGAAGGAGAACGACGGCGTCTGGCCAGCATGTGAGAAGTAGTAGTACTAGTAGTTAGTGTGTGCGTCTGTGTCTGAGTACGAGCATGTACCAGTACTACTAGTTACTACTATAGTTTTTAGAGCAAATTACTAGTACATTAGCCCAGACTAAGTGGAAAAATTCCTATCCTATGCATCAAATGGCATCTCTTTCTCTATAGGAATTGAGATGCATGTCATCTCACTTCCTATGATTTTCATATTCCTATCCTATGAACGAAAGGAGGCCTCTGTTGGAGTAAATACTGTAGCTAGCAGTACTGCTGGTATAGTAGTTTTCTTCAAGAAGCGGAATTCAATGAAGTCATGATGGTTCCTTCGTCCGAGCAACTTCAAAGTGGGAAGTGGGCCCGTGATTTGACGGCTCATTAGTCATTGTTACTGCGGTGCGACGACCTGGGTGACTCTCCCTTGGAGTTCTGCGTGCATGGCAAGTCGACCAGGATGGTCGACGTCCCACATGTTAGCGAATGGAAGTATTCTTTCCGATATCGAGGAGCAAGGAAACCGCGTGGTATGGTATCACTGCTGGTTGGTTCGCAAAAAAATAGTATCACTGCCGATTTATAGTTATTTTTTATTTCTGATGAATGCTAGCATTTCAACTCTTACGACGAAGGGTGCCAAACACGGCACCTGCTGGATGTCCCACATGTCAGCGGAAGGAGTGGGACATGAACAGCGTGGTAGAGCCCAGCGTAAAAAAACAGCGTGGTAGAGCGTCTCCACTTCTTCCACTTCTGGGTCAGAGACCACACGTAGTAGTACTTAGCTGTATGAACGATACAAAGTGCGACCTGGAGAGAAAGACAAGTCTAGTTAGAAGGTCCCGGGGCATACACGTAAACAAATATAAAAGTTAATATGTGCCTCCAACTAATATAGTAGTAGTAGAGTACTTAAACACATACTCCATAACATCATCGTGCATTGCACGTACAACATTTAGTGGTAGTACATAGTAAGAGACAAATGCCGCCCAAGAGTTCCCTTCTCGACCTACTTTTGGGTGTTTGGTAGAGTGTATGGAGGGTGCATGAGTCCACACTAGTTTAGCACAAATACACTGGAAGCATGCATGAAGAGAGCATGCATGAAGAGGGGTGTTGAGTTGAGCATGCATGAAGAGGGAACAACTATGCTGGGACGAGAACACAACCAAACACACCCTGTATGCCATGCATGTTCATACCATTTGTGCCTTTCTACTTCACTTACTGCGCTACATTACTCAGGTTCGTACGTCCACTCCTGGGTACATGTCCGTCTCATAGTTCCAGTGCCACGTGTTCTTCATATAGATGGAACGATCGTTGCATAACACATGCGCCTTGATGCTAGATGTCTCGTGTGTTGGCAAAAGGATGAACAAAGCTCACGTAATAAAAATAGAGTGGAAGAACATAGATTCCGGACGACTGAGAAGGAGAAAGGAACCTCGTGGTGGAGCGTCTGCACTCATAATATTTAATATTATTCAGTGATATAAAATTAACCAATCATCTCCACAGTGGACTGGAAGAGTACGAAACATGGCAGCCCAGTGTAGTTACATCATACTAGTACATGGCTAACCCACGCTATCACCTATCTCTAGTAATCCAGCAGCCTGTATCGCTTCTCCCTCCTTGTCTCTATCAATTTGCGGCGGGCTGGCGTTTCTGTCGTCTATTGAGGTCGTTTAACTATCACATGTTAGCGACATGCCAAGAGCATTCTAAAAAAATTCCTTTCATGTTCTGTTTTCATAAAGAAAAAAATCATTTCACGTACGAAATTGCCTGTATGCTTTGAGCAACTTGCATGTCCTATACTGCTCCTGTTTGATACTCTAACTTAGCTAGAGGTTAGACTAACTCATGACTAACCCTGAACTAACTGTAGCCAAAGAGGTGTTTGGGTGACAGGGTTAGATTGACAATAGATGCACTTCATGGAGAGAGAAAAGTGATTTTTCAGTGGTCGCAATGAGAACTATCTCCAGTTAGCACCTCTTGGGTGGTATAGTTTTTTTTGGTGGGTTCAGTGCAACTTGCTCCAATTTAAACCCTCATGCTTGGATACTTTAGGGCTATTTGAGCCCCAACTAGCTCAAACTAACTCTAACCCATGGATCCAAACAGGGCCTATGGCCAGTCTCGACGCGGAGGAGTCGCGTGCATCGGGAAGCGGCGCTCTCTCGGCCGTCGCACCACTTCACAGCCGGCGCCAGTGAGAGGTCGCCTCCGCTCTGGCCAGGCATTAATGTGGCACTGACGCTCCATGCGACGCTGACCGTTTCACACGGGAAGCGCGCGCTGGCAAGGGAGTATGGGTTTTGAACCGTTTCAGGTGTAGTAGTAATGGTAGTTTGCAAAACTACTCAATTATTGCACTCAGTTTCCTAAGAAATTGTGTTAAAAAACGTTACTCCACAGCCCGCTTCCCTTCTCCTTCCTGCTCGTCATTTACGTGGCCATGTTAACGTGGTTGTGTCAAAAAAATGTCACTTCCTGCTCGTGATTTGTGTTATATAATTACAAGCAAGATTCTCGTGCATTGCACGAAACATCAATATGCATTTTTTTACAAAACACCTGTTGTGATTGACCCATGCAGGAGTAATCCCATGTGTAAAAACTAATGATATCTCGAGAATTTTATCGGAAAACTGGTATCTCGAGAATGTCATCGAAAAAAATGAAAGATGAGAGATAAGGCGAGGAGGAGTGGAGCGTGGTGGTGACTGGTGGTCGGAATGGGCGGAGGCATGGGGATGGACGGCGCCGGCAGGCGGCAACAGCCACCATGCATGCTAGATTGTTCCAGAGACTTATTCCTTTTTTAATTGCTGAGCAATGAGGTTGCGGGATATAATGATGTGGAGAGAGGTTGTCACGACCAGGTTTTCCGGGTAGTCCATTTCCAGAAAAGACCGTCGTGCTCATCAGCCCCAGGATTACTGTTAGCTGATGAGGCACCATCTTGATACAGAAATTCCAAGCAAAATACAAAATATGTAGTACAAGACCATTCTGGCCTGTGAGTACAACAAATGCTTTCTAGTGGTTGATGGCGGAAGCGGGTTGTGAAACGTCAGTGTCTATGGGACTCCATTTCCCACAGGAACAGCTGACCAGGTTAATTCCTATCTTCGCGAGGCTGCTATCTCCATTGCGTGGGTTTCGGGGCTGGCATCGCGTCGCTCCTCTCCGTGCAAGAAAATCTGGCCAAGACAATAGCCAGGGACAAGCCAGTGAGTACTTTGAATGTACTCGCAAACATTATGAACACAGGTACAATATAACAATGATATGCTAAAAATATTTTTATGCTCATGACGTCAGTCACAAAATATATTAAATCTCGGATGCGTGCAAGCATGTTATTTATAAAATTGCAATGACATAGTAGTATAAAAAAATTATATGAAATATATAACAAGCAATGCCACAGTCGGGCGTCTTAGCGACACCACATAAAGGGCTTTAAAAGAAATGCCACAGTCGGGCGTCTGAGTGACACCACAAAAAGGGCTTTAAAAGAAATGCCACAGTCGGGCATCTGAGCGACACCACATAAAGGGCTTTAAAAGAAATGCCACAGTCGGGCGTCTGAGCGACACCACATAAAGGGCTTTAAAAGAAATGCCACAGTCGGGCGTCTGAGCGACACCACATAAAGGGCTTTAAAAGAAATGCCACAGTCGGGCGTCTGAGTGACACCACATAAAGGGCTTTAAAATAAACAATCATAGTGAATATCCCGGAGGTAGAACCATCCCAGAGATACTTGGTAATAACAATAATATCACGGGTTAGTCAACAATAATAATAATCATAGATATCACAAGTCTCGAGTAGTAATTCCATCTTCTGGTTAACAGCTTCATCTCCGAAGACCGACACTAAGACCGACACTTGACCCATCCCAGACTGTAATCCTTAACCACGGACACGGCTATTCGAATAGGTTTATTCTCTGCAGAGGGTGTACTCTTTACCCACGAGTAACGGATTTCTTTAGTCCACCGGGACTAATTCCGTCTACGGTCTTTTTGTTGAAAACACACCTAACTTGCACACACCAGCTTATCTCACACGTGTCTGGAATCACCCACGACACCCGTTAAGTAAACTCTAAGTGGGGAGGCTACAACCTCGTGTAGCATGGGATCAAATTTATATCGCGCGCTCTAAGGGGTGGCCTCCCCTCTCGGTCCCAACCGGAAACACCCATGCCCCCGGGCCAGGTGGCCTGCCTACCAGCTACAACCGGTATCTTCCACCATGGCCTCTCTATAAAGTGTGTGCTAGAAAGAGGTTGACAACTTACTGAACCGTACTCTACTTGCTGTAGAGACGAGTGGTAGTACGAAACAAGTATGGGGGTTACTGGAACAAGACTCGATCTACGGTCGACTCAGGAGGTTCAAGTATTCCCTGCATGATTTAGTATAACAAATATATTTCACTCAACAGATTCACCTCTCATATCACCTTACCATGCCATACCAGACATAACCGTCCCGACGGAGACCGGTGACAAACTCATGCCTACCCAAGGCCGAGGTTTTCTCAGGTTCCTGCCGGTATGCATGCAAGACACATGAGGGTGATTATCATCACAAGTGTGTTCATTTCCAACAGCATGGAATCAATAACATGCACCCATGCATATGATCATATCACATGAAATAACAAGTCCTTCGAAATGCGGTGGTGTTATAAATGCATCAACGATCACACCAAAAATATTATGCCGGGATTCAGAATGCTTGCCTTCAATGTGTGGAAAGGCAGGGTGCTCTCCAAGCTTTTTGAAAGTTTCTTCTCTCTCCCCAAAAATCCTATTTGAAAAATATATTTGAATTAACACACACTTCAAAAACAGAACAAAAAAGTTGATTGAAATTTTTTCGAATAAATCTTAAAATAAACTAGATCAAATTTGAAGAAGGTAGGAAAAAGAATCAACTCATTTGGACTTATATTTAAAAAGTTAGAGCCAGTTAAAAATTTGGTCAAAATCTGTTTTTAAATAAAACAGAAAAAGAAAACGTTTCGGAGGGGAATACGCTTTCGGAGCGGGGAAAGCGTACTAGGGATAATACGCCTTCACTTAATCTCACGTCGTCAGCGCGGGGTGTCGCTGACAGTGGGCCTGCCTGGCCCACTGGTCATGTTTGACCAGTCGCCGCGCGTCGTCTCCCTCCTCTGTCCGAGCGGAGCGGGGCTCCGGCGATCGTCGCCGGCGTTTGGCTGCTCCTTGCAGACTCCAGAGGGTAGGGATGGATCCGCACGGCCGGGGCGGTCCTCCCGGTGGTCGTGGGGTTGTCGGAGGTGGAGGGAGCTGCCGGCGGCGACCTCCGCGGCGGAGGAAAGCTTCGGTGGCGAAGTGACTTTGTGGCGGCGATGGTTCCCGATCAAAATCAAGTAGTGGGAAAGGTTCATGGGAGGATGAGGAAGTTCCTGGCGAAGAGAACGGAGAGGGGGAGGTACTGGAGGTGCCGGATTGGCCGGGGCGGTGGCGGCGGCAGGAGTTGCCGGAGATGAGGAAGGAGACCTCCCCGGGTCGAATGCGAGGCAGGGGAGCGCCATGGGGGTAGCATGAGGTCGCGTGCGTGCTCAGAGGGGCTCGGGGTGTCTATTTATAGCGCGCAAAGGTCGGTTCCGCGGCGATGGGGATAAGCTCTCCGGCGAACCGTTTCTCTGTAGCTAGGGCGACATGGCGGCGACGAAAGCTAGCGGACACCCGTGTGGATGAGCTCGGGCTGTTCCGGGGCCAGGTGGCGAGCGGGCAAGGCTTGGGCGGCGCTGCCCGTGGCAGAGGCGCACTGCCGACGCCGGAGTGCCGCCAAGAACGCCCTGGCGGCGGCGCTGTAGCGTGCCAGGGTGGTTTGGCGCGATGCTGCGAGGCGGGGAGTGCGTGGCGAGGTGCTGCCGTGTGGGCCAAAGCCAGGGGGCCAGCGTGTCGGCTCGGGTGCGGCATCGTGCAATATGCGCGCTCTGGGCGCGTCCAGTGCACGCACTGGGTGTGCTCGACGAAATGCCAGAGCATGCTACAGAGCTTGGTTGAGACTGGCAATTAACAGACCTAGGTTAGGAGAAACGGGGAGTCTAGTGGACATGCTGGTTTGATCAGAGGTGCAAGTTCAGAGTGCAATGCCAAACTCATGTCAAAACTGGTCATGCTCTCCAGGTGTTTGACAAAATGCCACATGCACTTAGGCAGGTCTTGGGGTGGCCAAAAACTCCAGATGGGGGTCTCTTTAGATGCAAAAGAGAGTGGTGAGGTTAGTTGAACAAAAGGGGAAACTTGCTAGTGCAAGTTTTACAAAACCCCATTCTGGACAGGAAATAAATAGCATTATTCCATGAACCAAAAATGATCTAAATGGTGCATGCTCCTGGACTTAAGGGTTTAACACGGGGGACTACAAGTAGGAGAAATAATTAAGGGTATAGGAGCAACTAAAATGGTGGTTGCTGTACAAATCCTCAAGTTGGTCTAGAATGGAAATGAGGTTGATTCACTCAATATTTTCAAAGAACAACCCTGGATTTTTGCACAAAGTGGAATAATAGGCTCCTACTGACCTCCCTTAATTTTGGTAGGAGTATTAAAGAAATATTTAAATAGGTTGTAGTGCAAAATGCACTCTGGACCAGAGAAGAAAAATTGAGAGTAGGGCTCAAAATATTTCGTGAATGAAATATATTTTTGCATAAAAGTGATTTAAAAACATCACATGACATCTCCAAATTTTTGTGGAAATTTTAAGTGAATTTATCAAATGGTTGTAGTTCAATTACGGCCATTTAACCTAGAAAAACCCTTTTCAAGAAAATAAAGATCAAGCAACATAATTATTAATTAGTTACACTGATAAAAGGAAAGTTTTTCTTGAGAGGTAAAATAAGTCCAACAACATTTTTGAAAAGTTTTCTTTTTGGAAACTCATCATAACAGGGAAGGAAATGATTTAAAAAAATCAAAAGTGGAGCTCAAAAATTCAAAGTTTTAAATCCTGGCAAAATTTTAATATAATAAAACAAGGTCAAATTTTTGGGGTGTCACAATACTATCCCCCTTAAGAAAAATCTCGTCCTCGAGATTTGCTAAAAGTGGTGTTAAGAGAATATTTACGCAATAAAGACGTGGCTACAGTGAGAGGGCAATAAGTGGTGAAAAACCACAGTGTGAAAACTGGTGCCGCGTGGAAAAGTCCATGGTTCGTGACAAAAACGGGTGATTACTACGCTGGATATAAATTTAGAATAACTTCTAAATTTAAATATACGCTGGTCGTACCCGAGAGCACAGTGCTCTCTCTGGCCGACAGGTGGACCCGGGGTCCACTGTCAGTCTCCTCTTCTTCTCCCTCTCACCCTTTCTTCTTCCTCTCTCCCGCGCGCTTTCTCCACCGTCGACGCCTAGTGTGTAGGGCATCTAGGCCGTACCGTGGTAGTGCGCGGCGTGCTAGCTGCCGGTGCAGCGTGCACTCACCTCGCGGGCCAGCGTGCTGTCGGCACTGCTCGCGGATTCGACTCCGAACACCGGCGATCGGCGACGAGCGGCGTTGGTGGACTTCGCCCACCGTACACCGAGCTCGAGCTATAAAAACGGCTGGGGTGCCTCTCTTCTTCCTCACATCTGGCCTCACTTCTCCTCCTCCTTTCTCCATTACTGCTTACGGAAGCTCGGTCGAGGCTCTAATGGCGGAGGCGATGCCGGACTGGTTTGTGATCCTGATATGTGGAGGGCTGGCGACGCTGCTGGGGCTCTCTGTGCTCCTGTGCGCGATGATCTTCGACAAGTATCGCGATGCTGCGGCTCGGGTGTTGGTTCTCCGCGGTGGTGGTGATCATGAGGAGTAGATGGAATGTGTCAGGTGCTAACTGTAGTTAAGGGGGTGAAGGATTAGCTGGATGTAACACCGTTGCAAGGTTTTGCAAACAGAGTATGTGTCTGAATGGTTATGGTTGTGAGTCTGCTGCGTGGTGCTGTGTGAAATTAATCCGCTTCGTGAGAAGGGGCAGGTGTAGCAACTCAGGGAAAAGAAATCTCACTCCGGGATTTCGCGAGGGAAAAATAGTTAATTTAAAGGAGCATAAACCACAACAAAAACTACACACATTAGCAGAAGCCAAATAATTGACTTGCCGCACAAATTCAGGGTATCACGCATAAGTCACACACATAAATATACGCTGCAAGGAACAAATACAATAGTGACGTCTAAAATGAAAACGGTAACTGGACGGAATCTTGATAAAATGTCTCTGGTAAAGGAATACACTCTTCTTCTATTGGAGGAAGTGGATTGACCAGTCGATGTATGCGTCTCTCCGTGTCGGGTCTCAGTGGTCTGCCGATGGCGATCTGAGGATTTAAATCTGCAAGGCTCTGAAGATAATCCATCACTCGCTGGTTCAAATGCTCTTGAGCAATGATGTACTGGATAAGGTTGGCCAGAACTGGGTCTCTCTCAATACGTCCACCGGGAAAAGATGTTACTTCTCCGGGTGCTGCACGGCTCGGAAAGTAATAATATCCTCGTTCGCGGGCATAGGGTACTGCGGATCGAAGACGAGCAATCGCTTCTTTCGCAGCAGCTTCTATGGCCAAGTGTGGGGTTGGCATAGATTTCCCCACGAAGGAAACTTCTATTGGATCTTGGTTGGGGTCTACAGGGGGAATGTGCACTGCTGCCCAATATTCCGAGGTGGATGGGGTGATCCTGGATTTGAACAGCTCGTACTGGGGTGGCTGGGTAGAACCCATGGTACTGTGGGTAAAATCCCACAATATTTTGACAAAGCTACCTGGGGTTGCATCTGGGGTTCTCAGATGAATGCTGGGGTTCGGCATGACCGGAAAAAGTGCGAGTGTGGTGCACAAGGTGGGGTTGCTGGGTAAGGTCACAAGGTGGCCTTTATATAGCAATGGAGCTGGATCATTTTTACCGTGGTGAAAGCTAATAAATTTGCCAGCTTGGCTCCAAAGGTCAGGTCAGTGTCAGAGATACACATATCTCATGAAGAGATGTGTTACTGTGGTTGTCGTCGGGCTGGTTTTGGTAGTTGTGCCCGGAAAATATGCAGCTATGCGCTGACCAAACATGCAAGGCTACTATTAACACAGAGGCACAAAGACAGGCTGCGTTAATATACGCGGTCGCATGATTACAAAGTGAGGATACATTGAAACTTGGTACTACTCATACGGCTCAGTCTACCTCGTTTATGTCTAAACGGGCGTGCCTGGTGGATGTCGAGGCTTCTCCACGTGTCTCTCTGCCGGGATTAGTCGGAGATGGCAGAGGAATTGCAGGGTCGGGGTAGTGATGATGACCATCGCGGGGATTGTTGGCCACAACCCCGTTGGAGTGTGCTCCCAAAATGCGATGAAGCACTTCTGGGGTTATCGCAGCACCTTGGCCGATGGCTGGGGCAGATCTCGGGGTCTCGATCGGTTGTCCAAACAACACGACTGGGTTGTCGGTGTTGGGCTCGTTTTCTTCTCTCGCCGGGGCTCGACGAACCAGCTCTCCACGAGCTGCGATTAGATCAATGGTGATCTGGTCGAACAGTGACTCTAGTGCACTTACATAGCGCACTAGGTGCAACAATGCGGGGTCCGTCTCGTGATCTCCATTAGCAACTTGGGGTGGTCTACCATATCCTTCACGTCTGGGGAAGTAGTGGAACGAGCGACAGTTAACTCTGGGCGACAAGTTCCTGAGATGAACTATAGCCTCTCGAGCGGCTAGCTGGATGGCTTGTGGCTCAAAGGAAGTTGTTCTTCCGGTGAACCGGTAGGGGCGCTCGGGTGCTAGACTCCTACCGTAAATGTGCACAGTGGCCCAGAATTGACGGTCTTCACCGCTCATGGGTCCTTGATACACAACATATTCTGGTGGCTCCTCTAACGCGTAGGCACGACGGGTGAGGTTTGCGAGGATGGTCACAAAACCTCCAAGGTTGGTTGCTGTGGTTTCGTTGTGCACGATAGGTCCAGGCATTGTGGCTCGGTTTGGGGTAGCGGTTGTGCGGTGCTGGTTGGGTGCTAGCACGCCCTTTTTATAGGAAAAGGGAGCGGAGTCTTCCTTCGCACGCTTGTGAGAAAGGACTATTTAGGGGCCGGTCACTGGCGCATGAGTGACAGGTTAGGTTGATAGGTTGGGCACCGACTGCCAAAAGGTGTTGGGGTCACTGTGTGGCTATCTAGCACGAGAAGTATGGCTGGGGTTTTGCTAAGGTCTGGTGGGTTGGTTTGCCTAAGTTTATTGACCTAGCTAAGATAGGATTAGCCAATGGTCAGCCTGGCTCTGATACCAAGCCTGTCATGACCGGGTTTTCCAGGTAGTCCATTTCCAGAAACGACCGTCGTGCTCATCAGCCCCAGGATTACTGTTAGCTGATGAGGCTCCATCTTGATACAAAAATTCCAAGCAAAATACAAAATATGTAGTACAAGACCATTCTGGCCTATGAGTAAAACAAATGCTTTCTAGTGGTTGATGGCGGAAGCGGGTTGTGAAACGTCAGTGTCTATGGGACTCCATTTCCCACGGGAACAGCTGACCAGGTTAATTCCTATCTTCGCGAGGCTGCTATCTCCATTGCGTGGGTTTCGGGGCTGGCATCGCGTCGCTCCTCTCCATGCAAGAAAATCTGGCCAAGACAATAGCCAGGGACAAGCCAGTGAGTACTTTGAATGTACTCGCAAACATTATGAACACAGGTACAATATAACAATGATATGCTAAAAATATTTTTATGCTCATGACGTCAGTCACAAAATATATTAAATCTGGGATGCGTGCAAGCATGTTATTTATAAAATTGCAATGACATAGTAGTATAAAAAAATTATATGAAATATATAACAAGCAATGCCACAGTCGGGCGTCTTAGCGACACCACATAAAGGGCTTTAAAATAAATGCCACAGTCGGGCGTCTGAGTGACACCACAAAAAGGGCTTTAAAAGAAATGCCACAGTCGGGCGTCTGAGCGACACCACATAAAGGGCTTTAAAAGAAATGCCATAGTCGGGCGTTTGAGCGACACCACATAAAGGGCTTTAAAAGAAATGCCACAGTCGGGCGTCTGAGCGACACCACATAAAGGGCTTTAAAAGAAATGCCACAGTCGGGCGTCTGAGTGACACCACATAAAGGGCTTTAAAATAAACAATCATAGTGAATATCCCGAAGGTAGAACCATCCCAGAGATACTTGGTAATAACAATAATATCACGGGTTAGTCAACAATAATAATAATCATAGATATCACAAGTCTCGAGTAGTAATTCCATCTTCTGGTTAACAGCTTCATCTCCGAAGACCGACACTAAGACCGACACTTGACCCATCCCAGACTGTAATCCTTAACCACGGACATGGCTATTCGAATAGGTTTATTCTCTGCAGAGGGTGTACTCTTTACCCACGAGTAACGGATTTCTTTAGTCCATCGGGACTAATTCCGTCTACGGTCTTTTTGTTGAAAACACACCTAACTTGCACACACCAGCTTATCTCACACGTGTCTGGAATCACCCACGACACCCGTTAAGTAAACTCTAAGTGGGGAGGCTACAACCTCGCGTAGCATGGGATCAAATTTATATCGCGCGCTCTAAGGGGTGGCCTCCCCTCTCGGTCCCAACCGGAAACACCCATGCCCCCGGGCCAGGTGGCCTGCCTACCAGCTACAACCGGTATCTTCCACCATGGCCTCTCTATACGGTGTGTGCTAGAAAGAGGTTGACAACTTACTGAACCGTACTCTACTTGCTGTAGAGACGAGTGGTAGTACGAAACAAGTATGGGGGTTACTGGAACAAGACTCGATCTACGGTCGACTCAGGAGGTTCAAGTATTCCCTGCATGATTTAGTATAACAAATATATTTCACTCAAAAAATTCACCTCTCATATCACCTTACCATGCCATACCAGACATAACCGTCCCGACGGAGACCGGTGACAAACTCATGCCTACCCAAGGCAGAGGTTTTCCCGGGTTCCTGCCGGTATGCATGCAAGACACATGAGGGTGATTATCATCACAAGTGTGTTCATTTCCAACAGCATGGAATCAATAACATGCACCCATGCATATGATCATATCACATGAAATAACAAGTCCTTCGAAATGCGGTGGTGTTATAAATGCATCAATGATCACACCAAAAATATTATGCCGGGATTCAGAATGCTTGCCTTCAATGTGTGGAAAGGCAGGGTGCTCTCCAAGCTTTTTGAAAGTTTCTTCTCTCTCCCCAAAAATCCTATTTGAAAAAATATATTTGAATTAACACACACTTCAAAAACAGAACAAAAAAGTTGATTGAAATTTTTTCGAATAAATCTTAAAATAAACTAGATCAAATTTGAAGAAGGTAGGAAAAAGAATCAACTCATTTGGACTTATATTTAAAAAGTTAGAGCCAGTCAAAAATTTGGTCAAAATCTGTTTTTAAATAAAACAGAAAAAGAAAACGTTTCGGAGGGGAATACGCTTTCGGAGCGGGGAAAGCGTACTGGGGATAATACGCCTTCACTTAATCTCACGTGGTCAGCGCGGGGTGTCGCTGACAGTGGGCCTGCCTGGCCCACTGGTCATGTTTGACCAGTCGCCGCGCGTCGTCTCCCTCCTCTGTCCGAGCGGAGCGGGGCTCCGGCGATCGTCGCCGGCGTTTGGCTGCTCCTTGCGGGCTCCAGAGGGTAGGGATGGGTCCGCACGGCCGGGGCGGTCCTCCCGGTGGTCGTGGGGTTGTCGGAGGTGGAGGGAGCTGCCGGCGGCGAGCTCCGCGGTGGAGGAAAGCTTCGGTGGCGAAGTGACTTTGTGGCGGCGATGGTTCCCGATCAAAATCAAGTAGTGGGAAAGGTTCATGGGAGGATGAGGAAGTTCCTGGCGAAGAGAACGGAGAGGGGGAGGTACTGGAGGTGCCGGATTGGCCGGGGCGGTGGCGGCGGCAGGAGTTGCCGGAGATGAGGAAGGAGACCTCCCCGGGTCGAATGCGAGGCAGGGGAGCGCCATGGGGGTAGCATGAGGTTGCGTGCGTGCTCAGAGGGGCTCGTGGTGTCTATTTATAGCGCGCCAAGGTCGGTTCAGCGGCGGTGGGGATAAGCTCTCCGGCGAACCGTTTCTCTGTAGCTAGGGCGACGTGGCGGCGACGAACGCTAGCGGACACCCGTGTGGATGAGCTCGGGCTGTTCCGGGGCCAGGTGGCGAGCGGGCGAGGCTTGGGCGGCGCTGCCCGTGGCAGAGGCGCACTGCCGACGCCGGAGTGCCGCCAAGAACGCCCTGGCGGCGGTGCTATAGCGTGCCAGGGTGGTTTGGCGCGATGCTGCGAGGCGGGGAGTGCGTGGCGAGGTGCTGCCGTGTGGGCCAAAGCCAGGGGCCAGCGTGTCGGCTCGGGCGCGGCATCGTGCAATATGCGCGCTCTGGGCGCGTCCAGTGCACGCACTGGGTGTGCTCGACGAAATGCCAGAGCATGCTACAGAGCTTGGTTGAGACTGGCAATTAATAGACCTAGGTTAGGAGAAACAGGGAGTCTAGTGGACATGCTGGTTTGATCAGAGGTGCAAGTTCACAGTGCAATGCCAAACTCATGTCAAAACTGGTCATGCTCTCCAGGTGTTTGACAAAATGCCACATGCACTTAGGCAGGTCTTGGGGTGGCCAAAAACTCCAGATGGGGGTCTCTTTAGGTGCAAAAGAGAGTGGTGAGGTTAGTTGAACAAAAGGGGAAACTTGCTAGTGCAAGTTTTACTAAACCCCAATTCTGGACAGGAAATAAATAGCATTATTCCATGAACCAAAAATGATCTAAATGGTGCATGCTCCTGGACTTAAGGGTTTAACACGGGGGACTACAAGTAGGAGAAATAATTAAGGGTATAGGAGCAACTAAAATGGTGGTTGCTGTACAAATCCTCAAGTTGGTCCAGAATGGAAATGAGGTTGATTCACTCAATATTTTCAAAGAACAACCCTGGATTTTTGCACAAAGTGGAATAATAGGCTCCTACTGACCTCCCTTAATTTTGGTAGGAGTATTAAAGAAATATTTAAATAGGTTGTAGTGCAAAATGCACTCTGGACCAGAGAAGAAAAATTGAGAGTAGGGCTCAAAATATTTCGTGAATGAAATATATTTTTGCATAAAAGTGATTTAAAAACATCACATGACATCTCCAAATTTTTGTGGAAATTTTAAGTGAATTTATCAAATGGTTGTAGTTCAATTAAGGCCATTTAACCTAGAAAAACCCTTTTCAAGAAAATAAAGATCAAGCAACATAATTATTAATTAGTTACACTGATAAAAGGAAAGTTTTTCTTGAGAGGTAAAATAAGTCCAACAACATTTTTGAAAAGTTTTCTTTTTGGAAAAACTCATCATAACAGGGAAGGAAATGATTTTAAAAAAATCAAAAGTGGAGCTCAAAATTTCAAAGTTTTAAATCCTGGCAAAATTTTAATTTAATAAAACAAGGCCAAATTTTTGGGGTGTCACAGAGGTGCGGGTATCTTTTGTAAAATTATCATAGTTTGCTTCCTATCCGTCAGATATAGATCATACGGTCTGTATTACAAGATGGCAGGCACACCATCATCGCCAACTCATTTTTTTATAAGGGTATACAGATGATAAGTTTGTTGACTACTAAAGTAAAGTGGAATCTGTCCATGTTATGCAAGTAAATAAAGGTGATTGTTTATCATATGGGTAAGGTTGGATGAAGGGTGGTAGGAACAAATGCTCCGCCTAGAGCATGTGTGTGTGAGATGGAGTCTTAGTGTGTGTGGTGTGTCTGTGTGTGTGTGAGAGAGAGA
>NC_041387.1:437163221-437168798 GCF_002162155.2 Triticum dicoccoides
GTCTTAGTGTGTGTGGGAGGGGGTGTGTGTGTGTGTGTGTGTGTGTGACCCGGGGTCCTCTGTGGCGGATGTAATTTAAGTGTGCATGGCTTCATCATAGAGAGGTGATGTGTATGGCAGAGGCCACCAACGATGGGGTGCGAGAGAGAAAATGCCCGTAGGAGGGAAGAGAAGGTGCGTGCGCGTGAGAGGAGTCAACATCGAGAGAACGTGTTTGTTCGAGAGACACCATGGAAGACTACTATATATCGATGGTGCATGTAGGCGGGAATTAAACAAAGGGATGGTGTTATTAGTTTTGGGGATATAGGGGAAGAGTGAGAGGCGCGCGGGGCGGGTGGGGTAGCTAGAAGGAGATTGTTAAGTGTGAGTGTGTGTTTTGCCCATCCAGGCGGAAGTTATGTGCACAAAAGAGGAGAACGATTCGATGTGGTGTTAGGATTGAGGGTAATTAACTCCGTATGGAGACATAGAGACCTTGAATGTGCATGTGTGAGAGGTATACATGTATACGTGGGATGTGTGTGTGTGTGCGCATGTGCATGATCGAGATAAAAGAAAGAAGACATAAGTCCTAAGATCAACGACATGGGAGAGACGAATCGGTATGACAGTATGCATGCATGTGAGAATGCAGGGAAGAAGGCCCGACAATTGAGCATGTGTTTTTGTCTTTAAGAGATAGTGGTGTGGGCTGGAGCATGCATCTATGGCGAGCAGAGGGGGTGAGGCGCAACGATTGTGCAAAAGAGATCAACCTATAAATGCATATGTATGGATAGACATATATAGTGTGGGTGATAGGAAGCAAGACTCCGTGCGAGAAAGAAATGTTGACGGAGAAACTACAGATAGATACAGAGATGGAGATGCTAGCTAGAGAGACATCCGTTAATTTGGGTGTCGGAGATGACCGTCGGGTGGTTCAAAGGGTGAAGTTATATATGTGTGTGAGAGGGCACTTGATTGCATGCATGTAGAGAGAAACATATGTAGTGTGCGTGATAGTAATCAAGAGTGAGGGAGAGAAACAAGGTTGATGGAGAAATAGATAAATAGAAAGATAAAGATGCTAGCTAGTGTGCGCTAGAGATAGGAGTCGAGTGGATCAGAAGGCTGGGTTATGTGTGTGGGTGTGAGAGAGATAGAGAGAGGGTGCATGTGAGTCACATACAAACAAATATCAGAGAGAAATGAGATCCAGAGAGACGGAGTTTTGTGTCTGCGAGAGAGAAAGATATTTCACAACGAGAGTGATAGCTAGAGAGACATATGAGGGAATGCAAGATATCTCTAGGGAGAGAGGGTGTGTTTGAGCGACATACAAGAGAACAATGGAGAAATATGAGACCCTGGGAGACAGAGTTTGTGTTTGTGTGTGAGAAAGAGATATTGAAGAGGAAGAGTCGTAGGTTCTCATATCTAAGGAGCGAAAGACATCTCTGTATGAGGGGTGTGCGAGTGGCACACATGGGAATAGTTGAGAGAAATGAGACCCCGGGAGACAAAGTTTTGTGTTTGTGTGAGAGAAAGAGATTCCACATGGAGAATCATAGCTAGAGACATATAGCAGGGAGCGAGATATACTTAGAGAGAGATAGAGTGATGAAGGTCGATGGAGAGAGTACCGTCAGTGTGTTACGAAGATAAAAGATCATTGTCGACATACAGGTAGCACGAGAGATGCCCGAGAGATGATGAATGCGTATAGGTCCAGAGAGATAGTCCTATATAAGCATGAGTGATAGCTATATGAGACGAATATATGGATTAAAGGGGATTCAAATATTTAAATTGGAGATCACAACATCGATAATATCATAACACAAATTGGTGTATCAAACATGCATATTCATTTGAATTTGGGCACACGTGTAATGTTATATAGTTTATCAATATTGGTGATCCATAGATTCTTCAATTACAAACAATGCATGGTTTATATGCAATTAGTGTCTAAACGGGATTACACTATATGTTGCGTGTGTGAAACACATTATACATGTTTGAGAAGTTAAAAAAACCCCGCATGAAACACACATTAATTGGAGACAGTTAGCGAGGAATGCATACATTGGATTTCAACATAAAGTGGTTTCAAATATTTGAAAATCCAAATTGATGGATACAACCTTATGAATCTGAGATCATGCCATTTGTAAACCATATTTATGTATAAATGGTGTTGTGCTTTTGAAAGTATATATGTAAAAAAAATGATGTATATAGAATGTAATTCCAATTGAAAATGGATCCCGCCCGAAAAAAAATAGTAGAATACAAACGGGATTTGGAATGAGTTGGCACGGTAAACGTGCACTGTAAAAAATTTGAACGAAGCGGGGAAAGTCGCAGTAACCGCTCAAAACCAAAATCTGCGAGATGGAAATCACTACTGCCTATCCCTGCCGCGCAAAGCCTATCTGTTGGATTTCTATAGGTTTCGATAGGTGTAGGTTTGTAATTTCACCCAAACGTGACGTTACCGCCTCTCAGCCGGATTCATACACGGTGGGCGCCAAAACACAGTGTGCCCTCGGCCGAAATCGACTCCCTCCCCGATTCATATTCATACACAGTGGGCGCCAAACTTCGGCGCCGAAATCGACCTCTCTCATCCATGCCTTCGGACTGGGATCCTTGCATTCCGTCCTCTTGCTTCATCCCCGCCGTCGTCCACCTTGCCGGCACTGCTCCTACGACCGTCTCGTCCACCGCGCCCCGCCGCCACCGTCTACCCTCTTAGATCTGCTTCCACGCCACCGACAGCCATCGCTACCACATCACCGTCAAATTCTCACCAGATGCGTACACGGCGCCGCACCAGAGGCGGTACTCTTTCGTATCTGCTCAACTTATTTATCGCAGCAAGAAAATAGATCCCCACTGCTTTACTCTGATTTCTTGTCTTGGTTCCGAAGTTGCCATTGTCCGGTTTGCATCTTCAGATCCGCCATGGCACGCTCAACACTATACTCCCAATGCTTATGGTTTTCCCCTTTTATATTCCACACTAGTTAAATCACAGTAGACTAAATTTCAAAATTGGGTCAGTCGGTTTTTCAGAGCTCGCCGGAGTTCGCCGGTGCGATCCAAGGGGCTTGGGTGGTTGTGGGGCCTCGCCGAACGAAGAAAACTCGACGCGGGTGGGGGGTGGGGGTGGCGGAGGAACACAGGCGGTGGGGGCCGGTGGTCCGGCCGGCGGCCCATGCAGTGTTCTGTATGGGAAGAATCACAGACGAGGAAGAAGAAGGGTTAGGAGACGTAGGATCTTCATCCAACCGCCTGAAATGGTCGAGAGACAGCTGGGAGTTGCATTCTTAATGCGCTCTGGTTCATCATGTGTGGGCACTGCGCAACCAACATTTTATTATCCAAAATGTGCTTGCTCTTCTTTACCATGTTCGATAGTGCTGGCCTGTACGCGATCGATAGGCTTTCAATTACTAGCGGCAATACAACACCGTATTTTCAAGCCAGTTCCACTTTCCCGATTTATATATCGTGGTTATGGTGTACCCCTGTTATGTACACTATGATCTGCCTAGTTGCTGTGTGCTCTTGTTATCATGGTTTGGCAATAAACTATCTATACAGTATATTATGAACCTATCATCTGCCACCTATCCTTACTTCTGGAGCCTATTTTTTGTGTACTTGTGCCAGATTATATAAATGCACGCACGATATTACAGCACACATGAGCTCTCTCATCAGAATCCAGTGATAACACATAAGTGTTTACAGGGGCGCCCCTATATTAGAATATCATCTGCATTAAAAAGATAATCTCACAACTATTTATGTTTTCATGGTTCTCAGATCGCAATTATAGTGAATATCAGAATCCGCGCATCAGAAGAATATTGTGGAACACTGCAATGACTTACAAAATTGGCACCAAGGCATTGAGTGCCATTTTGGAAGCAATGAAACTCGTACGCTCCCCACCTGTTGATTCTTGTTCAGAATATCATTCTAATGACTATTCTAACCTCGAGGAGTCAAAGGCATATTGCCTGTCCTGTTCACCCATCAAGGTGCCTGTTCTAATTTGACAAGGTTTTATTGATTGCGCGTATCTTGCATATGTTGTCTTGCATTTCTTCTACTTTGTTGCACCACCATCTGCTTAGTTTACTCATCATATAACTCGAGATGCTATGCCCATCCATTATCAATACATATTCCATCTGTCGTCATACCATGTTTTTTCACTCAAATGTTGTTCTTGTGCATCAGACATCAAAAAGGAAGAGGGTGATTGCTGAACCTGAAGGAGCACTAGCAAAGTCCTTGAAAAATGTGGTGGTGCCAGAGAAATCAGACAGCGCCCCACTTATATTGGTTGTACAACCAGTGACACAAAACATAGGACCGACTCCAGCAGACTGTACCCATACTTCACTCGCCACACCACTAGCCCCACCACACAGGACCTGCACTCCAGCAAAAGGTATACCGATTTCATTTGCCATAGCACCAGCTGTACCACAGAAAAATCCCACTCTAGCCAAAAGTACAGCAAGTCCACCGGCCGAAGACCTATCCCAACTGCAGAGACGGCCAATTCCTGCAGATTGGAACACCATTCCATTTATTCCCAGTTTAAAAGACAATGCTTTCAATGTTGTTAGGGACTACGTGCATATATTCCCATAATGGGAAGATTATAGTGAAGACAAACACCATTTTCACATCTTCCTGTCCAACTTACGTGTAAGTGCTATTATTCATGGTTATTATTTTCCCGTTTTCTGCTGATCGAACACATCAATGATTTACATTACATTGTTGTAACTAGGTGAGGGTCAATCTGGATAGTCATGATGAGCAAAGCTTGCTTGTGCTTTTCAAGGAAGCATTGCAGCAGTATCGGTGTTACTTGAGGAAATCACACTTTGATGGCAAGTCTATAAACGAATTTCTGGTGAAGTCTCCTGTGCTAAATTAAGAACACGCTGAATGGAAAAACCTTGTTATGCACTGGTCTCGTTCCCAGGATGAGGTACTGTCTATGAAATCACATGACAATTTGAACTTCTACCTTTCCGCATGTGCCTTACAGATCTTTTTTGCAGGAAATCAGCTCGAAGAAGAATTCCGGTTTGAAAAGAACGACAGGATATCGCAAATATGCTGCCCGCTGCTTTGCTCTTGTTAGTACCTGTTGTCCTGTATCACTGTACTTGCATACATACCTGGTTCATTATGTGACAGCAGTATGCATGATAGCTTGTTATCAATTGTTCGCTCCAAATTATCTAATCTGTATGAATGGTTACATTAGTGTAGAATATATCCAATGCCAATGAATTTTTTTAGCTCTACATTGTTCTTGTAAGTACATGTTGTCCTTTATCAGTGTACTTATATTGACAGGTAGTTGTTCATGTACCATCACTCTGCAGCTTATTTTCCTTTGCCCTCCATTTTCTACACATCAGATCTATATTTACTCTTACCATAAGGTTGGTACTGAAGAAGTTTAGCTGTGCATTGCTCTTGGCTGTGCCTTTTGCCTGTATCGCTGCACATACATTTATAGCTACTTGGTTATGTAGCATCACTCTTCAT
>NC_041387.1:437169048-437182048 GCF_002162155.2 Triticum dicoccoides
AATGTAGTATAAAGGCAATGCTTATGAATAACATCCTGTGCTAAACTTCTGGAATTGCCCCCCCCCCCCCATCAGCATGGACAAGGGCTTTATAGAGCCTGTCTTCACCAGTAATGTAAGTTTGTCCTTCTCAAGCCTTCAAACTTTGTTGTGTATATTTGGTTAGGCATGACTGCAACAGCTATTTATTTTTGGTGTTTGCCACAAATTGCATGTCTAAAGTTTATTATGTAGTTCATAAACAAAAGTTTTTCCTTCTCAATTTAAGTTTTCAGTTGTACAACCAAGTTCCTTCTTCATACCATGTAAATTAAACTATACAGAGCAAGTGATCTTCTTTTGCACTGCATGTATGCTTCTGTTCTTCATTCGTAATCCAGTGGTGTGGTGAACCTACCCACTATGGCACAATGTCATATTCTGCAATGTCTTAACTATGAACAATGTCACATCATTCTACTATTATTTAAACCGCCTCTTTATTTGCCAATCTGAAATGGGATAAATTGACAGCACACTAACCATTGATACTTATGAGTTCTTGATTTGTAATCCAGTGGTGTCGTGAAGCTGCCAACTCCTTCACAATGTCAATTCCTGCCATGTCTTGACCTGAACAATACCATATTGTGTTAATGCAATTTTAAACTGTGTCACTTTACTCGTTAGTAAGAAATGTGATGAATTGTCAGCACTGATACTTTTATGTGCAAAACATGTCATTTGTCTGCTTGTTTATCTTTTAGAGTGAGGAAGATATAAGTGTTGAACAAGCGCAGTCTCATCATCTTGCTTAGCTGCTTGCGCTGCAGCTCCCCAGCAGGGCTAACCTTACTTGAACTCTATTGAAGTGCTGCCGGTTTTGTATATTCTTTTGTCGGCGTGTTTATTTGCACTGGTGGCGATCTTTGATGCCCAGTGTATGTAATCTGCTATCTGCTTGTGCTTTATTATCATAGTGGCGAACTTTGATGCCCAGTGGATGTAATATGTCGTAATTTCTTTATTGTATAGTCTAGGTTTTTTCTTATTCACGATGCTGTAGTTATTTTACTGTATATATATCATGTCTTCACAGTAAACCGGCCAAACCGTAAAATTACGGTACATAATTGGGCCGTCATGCAATCATGATGTATGATCCGCATCATGGGCCCCGTCAAACTGGCCCACTAGTAGATTCGGGCCTTTAATAGGCCGAGTAACCCCTGGCCCTCTTTTCGCAAGAAAACTCAATGGGCTTTTAGGAGGCTGAGAAGTAGGCTGGGCCTGAAACGCGCCGAATAGCTCACGGGCCGGCGGCAGCCCGAAATGGACCCCGGTCCATGATTGTGTGAATCAATTCACGGGCTTTTAACAGGCCAAAGTTGTCTCTGTCCTTGTTTGGCCCAATCAGATATCGGCTGTGAGCAGGCCGGATGCAAACCGGGCCGTAGTTAGGCCCAACTATATGACGGGCTTTTAACAGGCCGAAATTAATATAGGGCCGAAATGTTAAATGGGCCCTTAACAGGCCAAAACTAATATCAGGCCGAATTACTAAATGGGCCTTTAGCAAGTGGGCCCAAAAGCATAGCGTCCAATCAACAGGCCGAATCTGATATGGGCCATAATTGAGCCCAAAGCCTCTTAAAGGGCCGGACTTGATCTGGGCCGTGATTTGGCCCAGAAAGTGGGAGGCTTTTAACGGGCCGGATCTTATATGGGCCATTACTAGGCCCGGAACGTGGCAGGCCATTAATGGACCGGATCAATTATAGGCCGGCATTTGGCCCAAAACATGGCAGCCAGTTAATGGGCCGGCCTACTAGGGTCCTCAAAATCTTGTGGGCCTACAGCTGGCCCGGCCCATTAATGTTGGCGAAATCTCGTTGGCCTTTAGCTGGGCCGGCCCATTATGATCCGTAAGAATTTTGTGGGCCTTTACCTGGGCCGGCCCATTATGGCACGCAAAAATCTTGTGGGCCTTTACCTGGGCCGACCTATTATGGCCCGCGAAATCTTGTGGGCCTTTAGCTGGCCAGCCCATTATAGTCCGCAAAATCTCATGGTCCTTTAACTGGGCCGGCCCATTATGGGCCGCCAAATCTTGTGGGTCTTTAGTTGGGCCGGCCCATTTAAACTTGATTGGCCGTGTCACGTGTCGACGTATCATAGGCGCCTTCTGTCCAATGAGTGGGTGACATCTGTCCCAACGATGAGTCGACACGTGTTTCCTCCAGCCAATGATGATTTTACACGTGGAAAATCCCCATTGGTTGGGGCTGTTAACGGGTTTTCGGATCCAAAACCCGACCCGATAGCTTAACGATGTTTCGTTACGGTGGATGCCACGTGTCGGTCACCCTTGACGAAAGCACTTCTGTGACGCACGATTTATCGTCATGGAAGTGGACACTTCCGTGATGATAATTTTGGTAATGTCATCGAACACTTCTACGACAGCACAGGTATGACTATCTTCATTCTGTCATAAATTTGTCATGGATGTACATGCATGACAAAAAACGCGACCTACTATGACAAACACGTATCATCACGGAAGTGTATTTTTTTTGTAGTGCTACCAACATAAGCCTTGAAGTTTTCTTGTTTAGCCATAAAGTTGTCAAATTCATCCAAGCATTGGCTAGCAAACTTAGTAGACGGGATTTCAACTTTATCATATCTATAGAGAGAATTTACCTTTACTACCTGTGTCGGGTTATCAAGACCATCTATTTCTTCAATGGGTGGTATATTAAGGCCATGTATTTCTTCAACAGGAGGTAAATTCTTAACATCTTCAGCTTTAATACCCTTTTCTTTCATAGATTTCTTTGCCTCTTGCATATCTTCAGGACTAAGAAATAGAACACCCCTTTTCTTCGGAGTTGGCTTAGGAGTTGGTTCAGAAGCGTCCAATGGTCTTTGGAAGCATCGGTTAGTCCATTATAAAAGATATCAAGTATTTCATTTTTCTTGAGAGGATGATCAGGCAAAGCATTAAGTAATCGGAGAAGCCTTCCCCATGCTTATGGGAGACTCTCTTCTTCAATTTGCACAAAATTATGTATTTCCCTTAAGGCAGCTTGTTTCTTATGAGCGGGGAAATATTTAGCAAAGAAGTAATAAATCATATCCTGGGGACTACGCACACAACCAGGATCAAGAGAATTAAACCATATTTTAGCATCACCCTTTAACGAGAACGGAAATAACTTAAGGATATAGTAGTAGCAAGTTTTTTCCTCGTGAGTGAATAGGGTGGTTATATCATTCAATTTAGTAAGATGTGCCACAACAGTTTTAGATTCATAGCCATAAAAAGGATCAGATTCAACCAAAGTAATTATCTCAGGATCGACAGAGAAATCATAATCCTTATTAGTAACACAGATAGGTGAAGTAGCAAAAGCAGGGTCATATTTCATTCTAGCATTCAGAGACTTTTCTTTTAGCTTAGCTAATAATTTGTTAAGATCAGATCTATCATTGCAAGCAAGAAAATCTCTAGCACTTTCTTCATCCATAACATAACCCTTAGGCACAACAGGCAATTCATATCTAGGGGGAGAATCTTTATCATCACTTTCATCAATATTATCAGTTTCAATAATTTCATTCTCTCTAGCCCTAGCAAGTTGTTCATCAAGAAATTCACCTAATGGCACAGTAGTATCAAGCATAGAAGTAGTCTCATCATAAGTATCATGCATAGCAGAAGTGGCATCATCAATAATATGCGACATATCAGAATTAATAGCAGAAGCAGGTTTAGGTGTCGCAAGTTTACTCAAAACAGAAGGAGAATCAAGTGCAGAGCTAGATGGCAGTTCCTTACCTCCCCTCGTACTTGAGGGAAAATCTTAGTTCTTTCATCTTTCAAGTTCCTCATAGTGATCAGTAGATATAAATCCCAAGTGACTCAAAGAATAGAGCTATGCTCCCTGGCAACGGCGCCAGAAAATAGTCTTGATAACCCACAAGTATAGGGGATCGCAACAGTTTTTGGGGGTAGAGTATTCAACCCAAATTTATTGATTCGACACAAGGGGAGCCAAAGAATATTCTCAAGTATTAGCAGTTGAGTTGTCAATTCAACCACACCTAGATAACTTAATATCTACAGCAAAGTATTTAGTAGCAAAGTAGTATGGAAGTAAGGGTAACGATGGCAAAAGTAACAGTAGCAGTTTTGTAGTAATTGTTACAGTGGCAACGGTAAAGTAACTAAGCAAAGATCAATACGTGAAAAGCTCATAGGCATTGGATCAGTGATGGATAATTATGTTGGATGTGATTCCTCATGCAATAGTTATAACATAGGGTGACACATAACTAGCTCCAGTTCATCAATGTAATGTAGGCATGCATTCCGAATATAGTCATACGTGCTTATGGAAAAGAACTTGCATGACATCTTTTGTCCTACCCTCCCGTGGTAGCAGGGTCCTATTGGAAACTAAGGGATATTAAGGGCTCCTTTTAATAGAGTACCGGACCAAAGCATTAACACTTAGTGAATACATGAACTCCTCAAACTACGGTCATCACCGGGAGTGGTCCCGATTATTGTCACTTTGGGGTTACCGGATCATAACACATAGTAGGTGACTATTGACTTGCAAGATAGGATCAAGAACACACATATATTCATGAAAACATAATAGGTTCAGATCTGAAATCATGGCACTCGGGCCCTAGTGACAAGCATTAAGCATAGCAAAGTCATAGCAACATCAATCTTAGAACATAATGGATACTAGGGATCAAACCCTAAAAAAACTAACTCGATTACATGGTAAATCTCATCCAACCCATCACCGTCCAGCAAGCCTACAATGGAATTACTCACGCACGGCGGTGAGCATCATGAAATTGGTGATGGAGGATGGTTGATGATGACGACGACGGCGGATTCCCCTCTCCGGAGCCCCGAATGGACTCCAGATCAGCCCTCCCGAGAGAGATTAGGGCTTGGCGGCGGCTCCGTATTGTAAAACGCATGAATCCTTCTCCCTAATTTTTTTTCTCCCCGAACTTGAATATATAGAGTTGGAGTTGAGGTCGGTGGAGCACCAGGGGGCCCACGAGGCAGGGGGCGCGCCCAGGGTGGTAGGCGCGCCCCACCCTCGTGGACAGGGTGTGGGGCCCCTGGCCTTGATTCTTTCACCAATATTTTTTATTAATTCCAAAAATATTCTCCGTGGATTTCAGGTCATTCCGAGAACTTTTATTTCTGCACAAAAATAACACCATGGCAATTCTGCTGAAAATAGCATCAGTCCGGGTTAGTTCCATTCAAAGCATGCAAGTTAGAATCCAAAACAAGGGAAAATTTGTTTGGAAAAGTAGATATGATGGAGTCGTATCAGTCCTCCGTCATTCGTCAAAGGCCGGGCTTGCACGCCTTGTCATCAAGTGAAGTGTTGGATGAGTTTGTTGCAATGAGGATCTTGGACAAGACCGCCGACAATGCGGTGTTGTGTTCTCAACGAGCAAAGAAGCCGAACCTTGCTTTGAAGGCCAAGGCTAGTGTGGAAGAAGAGGGTGAAGAGGAAGAAGAGGAGTGTTGCCCCGAAGATACCAAGTATGCATATCATGAGCACATGGCTCTCTCTTCACGGCAATTTTGGAGCAAGAATAACTCAAGGCCCAACTTCAACAAGAACAACTCAAGTGGCGCCGAGGGCAAGGACATGCTATAATTGTGGCAATGTGAGCCACTTTGTTGCGGATTGCCCATACGAGAAGAGGGAAGACAATGGTGGCAAGCTTATCCGAAAAGACAAGGCAAAGTCCTTCCCCAAAAAGAACAACTTCACCAAGAAGACTCCTCCCAAGGGGTTGGTGGCACAAGAAAAGTACAATGAGGATGAAGATGATGATGAAGACGGTGAGATGGTTGCCATGGCCTCTGTTTCCATTTGCAACAACTCCACGGGTGTCCCTCTTCGATTCACCCAACGAGAACATCACCTCCAAGTGCCTCATGGCTAAAGGCACCAACAAGGTAACCCCCAACATCAAAACTACCATCACTACTAATACTTCTTTGACGGATTGCATTGATAAAAGCGAGGGGTCAAAGGAGGAAGAAAAATTAATTCGAGTCTTTTATGAGTAAGCTCAAAGAGTGAGACCCAACAAACCGTCATCGACTTTGCAAATGAAGCTCAACGCCAACACAATGCAAAGATCTTGACAATGAGAAGTGACAACAGCACCGAGTTCAAGAACTACACCTTGGATGAGTTTGTTAGTGATGACGGGATCAAGCATCAATATTCCGCACCTTACATCCCACAACAAAATGGTGTAGCGGAGAGGAAGAACTGTACTTTGATGGATGAGGCAAGGACCATGATGGCGGAGTTCAAGTCTCCATACAACTTTTGGGACGAAACCATCAACACCGCTTGTCATGCATCCAATCGGATCTATCTCCGCAAAGGCTTGAACAAGACTCCATATGAGATACTCACCGGCAACAAGCCCAACCTCAAGTACTTCTGGGTGTTCATGTGTAATTGTTTCATTCTCAAGAAAGGTGTTCATTTGTCAAAATTTAAGGCTAGAGCTCATGAGGGCATATTTGTTGGGTATGCTACAAACTCCCATGCTTACCGTGTCCTCAACAAGTCCACCAGACTCATTGAGGAGACGTGTAACGTGGGGTTTGACAAGAATAACGGCTCCCAAGTGGAGCAAAGTACTTGTGATGTAGGTGATGAAATTCCTCCCCAAGCCATAAGAATAATGGGTGTTGGTCATATCCAACCCATTGAGGAACTCCTTGTGGCCGAAGGAGAAGGACAGTGTTCCACACAAGTGGAGCCATCACCGACTCAAGACCCACACGCTTCCGAAGGAAAAAAGTGAAGGCCCTCAACCAAATGAACAATATCAAGGGCAAGAACAACCTCAAGTTGGTGGTGAACCACCAAGTGATGCCCAAGGTCAAGTTCTCACCACCGAGCAGGTTCAAGATCAAGAGCAATCTCAAGATCAAGAACAATCTCAATACGATGCTCAAGATGATCAAGTTACCGCTCCTCAACTCTCTCCTGAGGAGGAATTGGAGCGTCGTGCCACCAAAATTGCATCCAAGCTCTCTACCAAAGATCATCTCATGATGAATGTGCTTGGAAGCTTAAGAAAGGGGGTTAGCACTCGTAGGCAATTAGCACACTATTGTGAACATTACGCATTTGTTTCTTGTGTTGAACCCCAAAAGGTCTATGAGGCGCTCGAGGATCCGGATTGGCTTAATGCCATGCATCAAAAACTCAACAACTTCGAGCACAACAAGGTGTGGAGTTTAGTGCCAAGGCCAAAGGAGAACCATAATGTTATTGGGACCAAGTGGATATTCAAGAACAAGAAAGATGCTCATGGGATTATCGTTCACAACAAGGCTCGTTTGGTAGCACAAGGCTACTTCGAAGTCGAGGGTATCGACTATGGTGAAACCTTTTCTCCTGTTGCTTGCCTTGAATGTATTCATTTGTTGATTGCTTATGCTTCTCATCATAACTTCAAGTTGCAACAAATGGATGTGAAGAGTGCTTTTTCTTAATGGTCCTATTAATGAGTTGGTGTATGTCAAACAACCCCCAGGGTTTGAGGATCCCGAGTTCCCCAATCATGTGTACCAACTCGATAAGGCTCTCTATGGACTTAAGCAAGCCCCGCGTGCGTGGTATGAGCACCTTACCGAGTTGTTGCAAGATCGTGGGTTTGAAATTGGGAAAATCAACCCCACTCTTTTTACTAAGAAGGTCAAAGGGGAGTTGTTTGTATGCCAACTATATGTTGATGATATTATCTTTGGTTCTCCTAACAATGCTTTCAATGAGGAGTTTGCCGCTCTCATGACCTCTAAGTTCAAGATGTCCATGATGGGAGAGTTGAAGTTCTTTCTCGGGATCGAAATCAAACAAAGAAGAGAAGGAACCTTCACCAACCAAGCCAAATACACTCAAGACATGCTCAAGAGATTTAAACTAAGTGATGCCAAGCCGGCTTCCACTCCAATGCTCGTCAAATGCCAACTTGACATAGATCCCAATGGTAAAGTGATGGATCAAAAGGTATATCATTCCATGATTGGGTCCTTGCTTTACCTTTGTGCATCTAGACCGGATATCATGTTGAGTGTGGGAATTTGTGCACGGTTTCAAGCCACACCTAAGCCAAGCCACCATGTGGCGGTCAAGCAAATATTTTGATATTTGGCTCATACCCCAAACTTTGGCTTATGGTACCCAAGAGGAGCTAACTTCAACCTTGTTGGCTTTTCGGACTCGGATTGGGCGGGAGACAAAGTGGATAGGAAGTCAACTTCTGGAGGGTGCCGATTTCTTGGTTGATCTTTGGTGAGTTGGTCTTCTAAGAAGCAAAGTTGTGTGTCTCTCTTGTCCAGCGAAGCGGAGTATGTGGCCGCCAGTAGTTGTTATGCTCAACTTCTATGGATGAGGCAAACTTTAAAGGATTATGGTGTCATTTGTGACAAAGTGCCTCTTTGGTGTGACAATGAAAGTGCCATCAAGATTTCTCTAAACCCGGTGCAACACTTCAAGAAGAAGCATATTGAGATTCGGTATCACTTCATCTGGGATGACATTAGGCGAGGGGAGATCAAGCTCAACTATGTCAACACTCATGATAACCTTCCAGATATTTTCACGAAGCCCTTGGATGAAGCAAGATTTCGCGAGTTAAGGCATAAGCTAAATATCATTGATTTGAGCAATGTAGCTTGAACATTTGCACACCCCAACATACTCATCTTGATGTCTTGTTTAGGTGTAGGCATGGACATAGGGGGAGTGTTGTTCTATCAATGAACTTTCCGTCCCCCCATTATGCATAAATTGATCAACTCTTCCACATTCACCATTGTAGATGGTACTTGTGCTTCAAAGATGAGTATTGGTCATGGGCCCAAGGATAATTCTTCGCGGTGCCATACCAATTGACTCAAACATAGGTGGCTCCAGCCACCGCCCTCTCCTCTTGAGAGGGTTTGGTTAGTGTTTGGACCTCTTTGTCCTTTTCGCCTTCTTTTTGGCCTTGTGTGTGTTTCAGTTGCTTCGTTTGTGCTCTTTTGCGTATCCGGTTGGTCGAAGTGTGCATTGCAAAGGTTGTGTTTTCCTGTCTTTTCGAAACTTGCACTTTCTTGGGTGTACGGTAGTACCGTGGCTACCCACGGTACTACCGCAGGAGGTGGGTGGCATCTGTGCTTGCGTAGCTGCAACCCCGGCACGGTATTACCGTTTCCAGCACCGCAGTAATTTTTTTACTGCCACTGGAAGAGCGGTACTATCGCGATGACCCGCACTACTACTGCGCTGTCGAGAGCGCGTGGGGGTTAAAAGCGGGTGGGGGAGTTTCAACTCCCCCATGCCCATTCATCTCTTCCCCTCACTTCATCTCTCTCTCCTGCCCAGGAACGGCACCGGAGGATCTCAATGGATCTCCATCTTCGGCCACTCTCTTCGCATTCCGACCGATGGGATCGATACCCACCTCGCCCTGTTGCCATGGAACCAGGTATCTCCCTTAGTCCCTTTCTCTCTGCCCCGTTGTTGTGCTTCTAGGTTTTGGGAGATGCATGTGTAGTTCTTGTGATGTTTGGCTAAATCTTTGCCAGAGGAGATTGTTGGAGAGTGCTAGTGCAGTAGATATGCTATTTGGTCATCGACGGTAGTACCGATCTACTTTTATGGATGTTCCTAGATCCTTTCTTGCTGTTCTTGCGAGATATTGCTCCGTGCGGTACTACTACTCCGCTGGAGCGGTACTATCGTCCGGCACGCGGAAGTAAAATTTTACTTCCGCTCCAGGCGCGGTACTACCGTGCCAACCCGGCACAGTACTACCGCGGCTAGAGCGAATGTAAAGTTTTACGTCCGCATCCTGGCCCGGTACTACCGTTGAGTTAAAGATTACTTTGTTTTGTCCACCCAATCTCTACTTGTTTCATTTGGTTTTGGCCTTGGTCTTTGCTATAATCCTTCTCGCTTTTCTCGTGTGTTTGTGTTGTGTGTCATAGGTGGTGGCTTCGGTTAAAATGTCCGGCGCTCGAATCCCAGCCGTGACATGAGCTCCAAGCGCCTTCGCAACCAAGAATCTCCTGGGGGCTCTTGTGCCCCACAATGCAACATCAAGTCCAAAGCTACCAAGATCAAGGAGCCAAACATCAGCGTGGATGAAATGCCTCAACAAGAGTTTTTGATTCGAAGGAAGCTCAACCCATATGTCAAGCCTAGAGAGCTCACAAGGGGAAATGACTTGTTTTGGACCAAGCAACAGAATCTCATCTTCCTAGATGTGATCAAGGCCAAGCAGAACACCTATGTGCCAGTTCAGTGGATTGACATGGATCATATTAAGAAGGACCGAGCATATTTTGGTGATCCTATGGATTTGGTGGAGCGGTTTGGCATTGACGAGTTTCTCACGTTTCACATGGACTTTGACCCAAAGATTGTGGCTCAGTTCTTTGCCTCTGTCCATTTCCACACGGATGACAAGCGGACCATGACTTGGATGACCAATGTAAAGAGGATGACTGTTGATTGGAAGGAGTCCATGTACATGTTGCACGTTCGTGATGAGGGGCTAGAGGTGCCCATTGGTGTCTGCCCACATGCCAACGCCGAGTCTGCCAACAAGAACAAGCTCCAACCCTTCCTTGTTGAGAAGACGTTACCCAATGACAAGAAGACTTATGTGTTGAACCCGTTCCTTGACATCATGCACCAGATCTTCCGCAACACTCTTTTCCCTCGCATAGGTGACAAGGACAAGGTGCATTCCTATCTCGTGGATATGATGCTCATTTGTGAGGAAGCTCGTCGCAAACAACCTGGACCACTTGATGTCTCTCATATCATGTGGTGTGAGCTTCAGTTTGTTGTGTTCCATCGTAAGGTGTCCATCTATGGACCTTACTTGCACCTCTTGATCTCGAAGACATGGGAGAAGCTCTTTCCGGGTGAAGAGTTTCTTGCTCCCAATTGGATTCTCCATGAGCCTATCAAGCTATGAATCAAGAGAAAGTGGGCTAATACCACGACCCGGGCTAAGGCTGAGGCTGCACAGATGGATGTTGATGAGGATGAGTTTGAGAAGGAGGCTGAGGACAGTGCTGAGGGGTACGCTCCTCCCTTTGCTGAGCCATCTTGGGCTAAGAAGCTCAAGGCCAAGATGAAGGCTCTGTTCTGCATGCAGGCCAAGGGGCAGTACAATTCTCACGTTGCTTAGAAGGAGAGTCGCCAGCACGACAAGAGGATCTTGAGGAAGCTCGGTGAGCAAGTGTCGAGCGGGTCTGAGAAGAACATCACTCCTAAGGCTGCCTGGATGGCAAAGCAGGGCTATCAGTGTACTAAGTCAGATGGGGAGTCCATTCCTGCTGCTGAGACCGATGAGGAGCTCGATGGGTGATCACTGCACTGGGAGCTACCACCTGTGCCATAGGTGTCCTCTCTGCCTTTTTGGTGTCTTGATGCCAAAGGGGGAGAGAGTGTAGAATTTGCGAGTCTTGTGTCACCTTGCTTTCGTTCCATTGAACCTTCGTTGCTTTGGTTTGTTCGTTTGTGGTTATGTTCGTGTGAGCCCAGGAGACTATCATATGGTGTGAGACATATGCCCTCAAGCTTATCTTATTGTCTAGTTTGTTTAGTAGATTGTGAGCTTATGTTATCTTGTGCCCTTTACTTCATGCTCACTTACTTTACCATGCCTCCATGCTTAGTGTCACTTATATTGTTGCAAGTTTTGCCTTGTCTATAAAATAGAGGGGGAGTGTTGATCCTAGTATGTGTGTCGTGCAGTCCAAAACACATCTATAGAGTGCACACATCTAGGGGGAGCCTGTCTATATTTTATAGATGTTGGGTTTTGCTTATGTTCATTTTATATCCTTATGTGCAAATCACGTATTGTCATCAATCCACCAAAAAGGGGAGATTGTAAGGGCATATTTCTCCCTATGTGGTTTTGGTGATTGATGAAAATGCTTTTGCAGACTAATCGTGTGCATTGAGCATTTTAGATGTCTCATGGCTAGGCACAAGACGACTCGGTGCCCCTCGGAGCCTATCGAAGACGGCGTTTTTCTATGTTTCTTTTCGATGGATTTGAGTCGTAGGAAAGTCGTACTATTAAGAGGGGGGTCCGCTTAGGAAAGGTTAGGGTGGAATCAACACGTACACATCCGTTCCTTTGCACCACCTTTCCTTTGCTTCATTGGAGCACCGGTCGTTTGCCCTTGTCTCTGCGAAATGAAGGCTTTCGAATGCTTGCGTGTCTGTGGCATGATGCTCAAGAGATGTAACGCCCCGGGTCCGATGCGCCAGGTGTCATTCAGTTATTCGCCGTCGTTGCCATGTCATTTGCTTGCGTGTTGCATTTTATCATGTCACCATGTGCATTGCATTGCATACGTGTTCGTCTCCTGCATCCGAGCATTTTCCCCGTTGTTCGTTTTGCAATCCGGCGCTCCTATGCCCTCCGGCGTTCCCCTTTTCTCTCCTGTTGTGAGTGGGTATTAAACTTTCTCGGAATGGCCCGAGGTTTGCCAAGCGGCCTTGGTATAGCCCCGGTAGACCGCCTGTCAAGTGTCGTGCTATTTGGAGTTCGTTTGGTACTCCAACGGTTAACCGCGTAGCCCGAAACCCCCCCTTTCTCTTTGCAGCCCAACACCCTTCCAAAGTGGCCCAAAACCCATCTATCTCCCCTCCATGCTCTCGGTCATTCGATCACGATCGTGTGGGCGAAAACCGCTCCTCATTTGGACTGTCCTAGCTCCCTCTACCTATATAAACGTCCCCCTCCTCCATTTTTCGGATCAAAACCCTAGCAAATCACCCTCCGCCGCCACCGGACACGTCCGCCCCATGCCGGACACGTCTGCCACCGCGCCCGCAGCCAACCATCCCACGCCACCTGTCCCCCGTCGGCCCTCTCTCTCTTCTCCGCCGCGCAGGCCCGCGAGCCCGTTTGGGGCCCG
>NC_041387.1:437182690-437233161 GCF_002162155.2 Triticum dicoccoides
CTCGCCTCGCCCCGCTGCCAATCCTACAGCCGCCCCGGCCGTGGCCCCGTGCCGCCCCGCCGCCCAGCGCTGGCAGGTGCCGCCCCTCGCCCCGCCGGCCTCGTCCCCTCGCCTCCATGGCCGGAGCCGAGCTCCGTTGCCGGCTGCCTCATCGCCGGATCTGGGCGGGTGGATGAGACCCACCCGTCCCCGATCCAAACGGCCGCCCCGTCCCCGGATCCGCTCGTCCCGGGTCCGCCCCGTCCAATTTTCCCCGAGGTCCAAATTCCACCAAGTCCCCAGATTTTCACTAAGTCCCCGTTTCTGTGTAATAATCATGCCATGTTCGTCATGCTTTATCTCTGTATCCATAGCTCCGTTTTGCGCGTGTAATATGTCAAATTGTTTGACTCGACGAGTACATCATTTCATTACATTGCATCATATTCATTTGAGGTCATCTGGATGCCTGAATCTTCGTTGCAAGAGTGCTTCATGATGTTTTCTGCTGTATGTTAACAGAACGATCTCTTTTATCATTTTTGCCATGATTGATGTGTGCATCCTATGAGGTTGATGTCTTCATGTTTTTGAACTATTCCATGTCTTCTTTACAGAGGTGCTTGCCATGTATTTTTGTGATCAATGTGGTGACTAGCACAAGCATGCAAACTAGTCATTGTGATGTTGCTGATTTTAGTCCCTGTTCTACTGTTATTTTGATGTCATATAAACTTGATGCTACAGAGAGATCCATGCATATTTTGAGATACTTCAGTAAGGGTGTTTTGAACATGTGGTTATTGTCTATCCATTCATGCCCTTGGTTGAATTTATGGAGTAGTCTAGCATGTTATTTTCGTGCTCTACTTTTGCTTCAAAATGTTTCCTGGCAGATTGTTTACATGTTATTAAATTTGGCCAAGCTTGTTGTAGTTGATCGTTGCATGCTATGGAATTGTTCTTAACTTGGTTTGTTACACAAACATGTCTTCTTGATGATGCTATGATTATCTTGTCATGCAATGACTTGTGGTGAGTGATTCAAGCTTGTTAAATAGGGTACATGATGTTGTTGTTTTGCTAGGCTGAATCTGTTATTTCATGATGCTATATAAACATGTTGCTACTAATCATTCTATGCATAATATGGAGATGTTCTATAAACATGTTTTGATATACATGTCATCCTCTATCCATTCATGCCACTGGTTTCATTTATAGGTTGCTGTAGCTTGTTCATATCTTGCTCCAAAGTTGCTTCATAATGTTGTTGTCAGCCTGTTAACATTAAGTTCAGTTGTTGCCATGTGTTTTGCTAGTGTTCCATGTACCCTATGACCTTGATATTGTCATTCTTAGCTTCACAAATATGCCTTCTTACTGTTGGTTGCCTTGCCATGCCATGTTTTGCTCTGTAGTGATTTGCACAAGCTCATCTACATGCCTTCATAATTCTGTTTCTGCCATGTTTGAATCTGTAATATAACTTGCTATGTTTACATGGGTGCCATCATATTTTCTGATCCTTTTTGGCTCATGGTCAGTAAGGGACTTTTAATCTATGCATTTAGTAGATTCATTCCATGCCTTTGTTTGCCATGATAAGTTCATTTAACATGTTGTTTGATAGCTCTAAACATTGCATCGTGATGTTATTTTCGGCAAAGTCTGAAATTATTGTAACTTGCAATCTTACCATGTGTGTTTAAGCATGTTCTAGTTATTTCTGGAGATAGCTCAGTGTTCATGTTTTGTTGTGCTTTACCTTTACATTATGTCAATGCCTTTTGTTATTATGTTGGGGTGCTGTAGCATGTTGTTTTGATGCTTGCAATATGCCTAGTTGCTGTTTTGGACAGATTGTTGCTATAACTTGTATAGTGTGTGTGTGTGTTGAACCGTTGCTCCGTTTTGAGTGTGCTCTATATGAAACTTGCTTAGAATTGCGTGTAGATTCATATTATCATGTTGCATCTTTGTTTTGAGGTGTTTGCTTGATGTTTGTATGCATTTTGCATCAATGCCATGTTTGACTTGTATTGCTCATATCTTCTAGGCCGTAGCTCCGAACTAAATGAACTTTATATGTAACTTGACTAGAATCTCGTGTAGATCATCTTTGTGCATTTTAACTTGATGTTTAACAACTTGAACATAATGTATGTTCAGATCTGGACCAATTTCGAAATATGCATATGAGGACTTACCGGAATTGTTATATGTTGTTCCCGGCCTCATTTAAACTTGCCTTGATGTGTTGCTCTTGTTTGCATCATCTCTTGCCGTGAGTAGCTTCATGTAGCTTTGTCATGCATTATGCTTGTTGTGCATCATGCCTTGTTCATGTGTGGTGTGTTTACTATGTTGTGTGCTTCTTTTCAATAGTTCCTGTTTCCGTTGCGATCGTGAGGATTCGTTCGTCTACGCTTGGTTCGGCTTCATCCGTTCGTCTTCTTCATGGACTCGTTCTTCTTCCTAGCGGGATTTCAGGCAAGATGACCGCTACCCTGGATCTTACTACTATCATTGCTATGCTAGTTGCTTCGTTCTATCGCTATGCTGCGTTACCTATCTTTTGCTCATCAAGCCATCCCAAATTGCCATGAACCTCTAACCTTTGACACCTTTCCTATGCAAACGTTGTTTGGCTATGTTACCGCTTTGCTCAGCCCCTCTTATAGCGTTGCTAGTTGCAGGTGAAGTTGAAGATTGCTCCATGGTGGACAGGATTTTGGTTGGGATATCACAATATCTCTTATATTATTAATGCATCTATATACTTGGTAAAGGGTGGAAGACTCGGCCTTTTTCCTGGTGTTTTGTTCCACTCTTGCCGCCCTAGTTTCTGTCATACCGGTGTTATGTTCCCGGATTTTGCGTTCCTTACGCAGTCGGGTGATTTATGGGACCCCCTCGACAGTTCGCTTTGAATAGAACTCCTCCAGCAAGGCCCAACCTTGGTTTTACATTTGCCTCACCCAGCCCTTTTCCCTTGGGAGTCGCGCTCTCGAGGGTCATCTTTATTTTAGCCCCCTCGGGCCAGTGCTTGTCTAAGTGTTGGTCCGAACTAGAGCCCTTTGCAGCGCCCCCTCAGGGAAACTTGAGGTCTGGTTTTAGTTGTATGGATTGCTCATCCGGTGTTGCCCTGAGAACGAGATATGTGCAGCTCCTATCGGGATTGTTGATGCATCGGGCGGCTTTGCTGGTCTTGTTTTACCATTGTCGAAATGTCTTGTAAACCAGGATTCCGAGTCTGATCGGGCCTTCCTGGGAGAAGGTATATTCCTTCATTGATCGCGAGAGCTTGTCATGGGCTAAGTTGGGACACCCCTACAGGGTATAATCTTTCGAAAGCCGTGCCTGCGGTTATAGGTAGATGGGAATTTGTTAATGTCCGGTTGTAGATAACTTGACACCATATCCGAATTAAAACGCATCAACCGCGTGTGTAGCCGTGATGGTCTCTTTTCGGCGGAGTCTGGGAAGTGAACACGGTTTCTGGGTTATGTTTGACGTAAGTAGGAGTTCAGGATCACTTCTTGATCATTGCTAGCTTCAGGACCGTTCCTTTGCTTCTCTTCTCGCTCTTATTTGCGTATGTTAGCCACCATACTTGCTTAGTCGCTGCTGCAGCCTCACCACTTTACCCCCCTTCCTTTCCCTTTAAGCTTTGCTAGTCTTGATACCCATGGTAATGGGATTGCTGAGTCCTCGTGGCTCACAGATTACTACAACAACAGTTGCAGGTATAGGTTATGCGATGATCATGACGCAAGAGCGATGCTTGCATGCATTGAGTTCTTCTTCTGCTTCTTCTTTGATCAGGGGATAGGTTCCAGGTCGGCAGCTTGGGTCTAGCAGGGTGGATGTCGTTTGAGTTTCTGTTTGTGTTTCATCCATAGTCGGATGTTGATCTTATGTATGATGATGTTGTATTCATGTGGCATTGTATGCCTTATGTATGTATCCCCATATATTATGTAATGTTGATGTAATGATATCCACCTTGCAAAAGCGTTTCAATATGCGGGTCTATCCTTGGTGGGACCTTTGAGTTCCTTTTGGATAGGGTCGCATATTGGGCGTGACAAGAGAGCAGTAGTACCACAGGGCCTTGCGGTAGTACTACTCAAGGGTGTGGTAGTACCGCAGGGTACAACGGTAGTACCGCTCCTGGTGAGCGGTAGTACCGCTAGCTCCGGCCCTGACCCTGGCGCATGCGGAAGTACGTGCGGAAGTAATTTTTTACTTCCACCCCCACGTGGTAGTACCGCTCCTTGCCGGTGGAGGTACCGTGCCAGATTTTCACACAATCCTAAACTCTATGGAAGTAGCCACGGACGTAATTTATTTAGTATGTGCCTTTCCAGCCCAGTTGAGCCTTGCCTCGCAGTAGTACCGCAAGGGCGCACGGTAGTATTGCTCCGGCGGTTCTACCTCTTGTTGCTATACGCAACAGGGCCTCGTCTAGTCACTGCCGCGCGAGCGGTAGTACCGCAACGTCAAGCGGTAGTACCGCAACCCCTTGCAGTAGTACCGCGTGTCGCGGGCTGAGTGGGTGGGTAACGGTTGGATCTTTTCCCCCACTATATAAAGGGGGTCTTGTTCCCCAAGAAGACCACCTCTTCCCTCCCTAAGCTCAATTGTTGCTCAAAGCTCCATTTTCGCCCGATCTCTCTCCCTAGCCAATCAAACTTTTTGATTTTCTAGGGATTGGTTGAGAAGGCCCCGATCTACACTTCCACCAAGAGAAATTTGATTCCCCCCACTAATCCCTTGTGGATCTTGTTACTCTTGGGTGTTTGAGCACCCTAGATGGTTGAGGTCACCGCGGAGCCATATTCCATTGTGGTGAAGCTTTGTGGTGTCATTGGGAGCCTCCGATTAAGTTGTGGAGATTGCCCCAACCTTGTTTGTAAAGGTTCGGTTGCCGCTGTCGGATGTTGGGTTCTGGCAGACCCTTAAGGTTCCAACTCTAGGGTGTGCGCGAAGATCTTCCCCTACCAATCCACGGCCGATCACCTCACGAGAATCTAAGCTAAAACGATGAACAACATGAGGGACACAAGATTTATACTGGTTCGTGCCACTGTTGTGGTGTAATACCCGACTCCAGTGTGTGGTGTGGTGGATTGCCTCACGGGTGATGATGAACAGTACAAAGGATGAATAGCCTCACGAGAAGTGTTCTTGAGCTGGTGCGATGAACTACTTGGATGAGCTCGATCGCCTATGGATCTGATGAGGACTCGATGCCCTTTCTGTGGTGGCTAGCCCTATTTATAGAGGCCCTGGTCCTCTTCCAAAATATTGAGCGGGAAGGGTGCCAACAACGGTCATTTTGAAGGGGAACATCTAGTAAAAGTTATCCTAACTAAAGTTGGTCTTCGGCTGCTAAAGACACTCACAATGACGCTGTCTTGGGCTCCACGGTGACCTTCATTCTGCCGCTCTGCTGGTCTTGGTCTCGTTGCACTGAAATGGCAACCTTTTCCTGATGCCTCGGTACTCCACGCCTGTGCTTACCCCCTTTGCACCAAAGAGGAAACAAGGACAGTCCGCGGGTCGGCGCCTGCCTGGCGCCCGCCTGGTCTCGATCGTCATGGCTTGCGTCACGAGGACCTCGTGAGGTACCCTTGCCTTGATCTCTCCGCCTCCTCGCGAGCCTACCTGGCGAGGCTGCTCCTGAGGAAGCCTTGTGTCGTCCGCCCCATGAGGCTTGGCCCGTCGCAAGGGTCTTGAGTCTTGCGTTGATGAGGATAGGTCATACTGGGCCACCACTCGAGCCACGCCGCAGGCCACAGGCAGGCAAGTCTGGGGACCCCCGTTCCCAGAACGCCGACAGTGGCCCACGGGCCCAAGGCGCGCTCGGACTTGGCTTAGCGAAGAAGCGAAGGGGCAAGTGCGGAGCACTGCGGGCTCCATCAGCCTGCGGCCTTGGGCGCCGCGTGGCGGTTGATTGGGCGTGGGCGCCTCTGCTTTCCCATGCTGCCTCGGCAACTGCTCGACTTGACAAGTCCCTGCATGCACAAATGAGTCATGATTACCTGTGATCGTGGAGGCCGACGGTTGGCTTCCTCCGGACTATAAGTACGGACGGGCGAGAGCCCCCACAGTCCATCCCTTCCTGCTTCACTCTTTCTTCCTTGCCCTTGCTCCACTTTACGCCAATGGCCGATCCACCGGTTTTCAGCGGAAGAGAAGGGGAAGGCCCCCCGAGAGGGTCCCGACCCGCTTTCGCCGAAGAAGCGGCCAGTCCCTGGCTGTCGCGATGTGGTTGCATGGCAGGAGACGTCGAGGCCCTGGTATGAGCAGCCGCTGCCTGGGTTTCTACTGCCCTTGCACTCCCGGGCCGATGGCCCTGGAGAAGAAGACGCCGAGCGGCACCGCCGGCGCCGCCGGCGACGCCGACGAGTCACGGCGGTGCGCGTCATCGCCCCTGGGGTCCATGCCGAGGGCTCTTCTCGCGAGCTTGTGCTTCACGCCGCTATGCCTCCACGCTCTTGGATTCGCCTTCCTCCCTCCTTCGCCTTCGAGATGCCGCCGAGGGGGCCTCTGGAGCTCTGGATGCAGCATGCTGACTGCCGCACCCTCGCGACCGGAGCGGAGGTTGAGGTTGTCGCTCCGGGCAAGGCCTACATGACCCGGGGCTGGGGCGATATCGCCCGGGTCTGCTAGACAGGGGGTGCCCTCATAATTCATCTTGAATACAATGGTGCCTCCTTGATGTTCTTCAAGGTCTTCGACATGGAAGGACGCCAACTGTAGTGCTGCCCCAAGGAAGGCGGCCGGGGCATCAAAGTGGCGAGGGCCAGGCCTGCCAACCACTTCCCAGCAGCTCCTCTGGTAGTAGCGGAGAAGCCGGAGGGTCCAGCGACTCTCCCGAGCTTCACGTGACTCCGAAGACGAGCGACGACAGCTACGAGCCCCCAAGCTCGCGTTGCGCTCGGAGTGGGGCAGCTGCATCGGGCCGCCGACGCTGCTGATCTGGATGAGGTTGGCGCCGGCGCTTGACGGCCCACTGTTGATGATGGCGTCTCCTATGGAGGCACGCGTAGTTAGCGTTCCTTAGGATTGGCACATTTTGTTTCCTGCAAGGAATCGAAGAAACACCCCGCGGGGGTATGTAAGGCGTCTGCCATGTCTTTTGTGAATATTATCCTTATTATGGAGTGATGCGAGATGCTTGTCTTGTCTCGGCTCGGCTCCCCCTTTCTATCCTCACGAGGGCTTTGTGCTCTACGCTGACAGGTCTCGGTCCCCAGGCAGGCTTCAGCCGTCGCTGGTATGCCAGGTCGTGATGCCGTGGTCAAGGTCAGGAGGTGATGCGGCCCAAGGTCCAGTAAGAGCCCCAAGGCACGATGCTCAGGAAGTCCCCTTTAGCGCTCAAGCATCCTTCGTTGGGCAAGAAAGGAAGGTAACATCGCCGTGACAGAGCCGCACTAGGCGAGGGTTTAACGTCGCGTTAATTTAGCTTTTTCAGGGGCATGACTTCTCTCATGAGCTTGGAGTTGTTCTTTGGCGAGGCGTCGGGCCTGCGCGCCGGCAGCGGGGGTGTCGCTGGGCCAGGTCCTTGTGAGCCTCTCCTCTCTTCCCCGCACTTTCCTTCATGCTCTACGTCCTCAGGTCCCGGCCCTCGAGCGAGCTCAGCCGCCGCTGGTATGACAGGTCGCGATGCCGTGGGTCAAGGCCAGGGGGTGAGGGCTGGAGAGCCAGTAAGAGCCCCTGAGTCATGATGCTCAGGCGCCCCCCTTTTAACGCGTGAGCGGATCGTACGGGAGAGAGAGAGAGAGGGAGCTCACGACGCCCCCACGCTATTCCTTAGGCGGATCCTGTACACCAGCACGAGGAAAACAAGGACTGCCATTATGGTTGCCAGCCAGCCATTGGTTGCTCCGAGGGAGTGATTGAGGCATTGAGGGCCTGGTGAGGTAGCGCTTTGCGGGGCTACTGCAGCTAGAGCTCGACCACTCAGATTTGTCGATGTTGCAGGGACAGACCCATGCGCAAGCGTCGTGCCAGAGTGAGCGGCTCCAAAGGTAGGTGTCAATCGAGCAGGCGATTATCTCAAGCAGGTTAAGCATGAATAAGCAAATCAACTTAGACAGATGCAGAGAAAGGCACACGCCACTGGGCCAGGCCCAAGCGGCTTGGGGATGATGCAGCCCGAGGGGCGCCCCCAACAAGGTAAGCTGAAGACATAAGCAAAACAGATACATGCCGCGGGGACAGACCCACGCGACCTGGGAATGATGCAGCCCTGAGGGTGCTCCCAGCTGAAATGAAACTTGAGAGAAGTCACCTGATACCATTGCAGAGCGAGTGTCGGAGTAGCTGACGGTGCGTGGTGAAGAAGCCAATCCTCACGAGCCCTCGGGGCTCCAAGCCTTGGGAGGATCAGGAGGTCCGAGCGGCTCGGCGAGGTCCACCTCCATTTCCTCCAGGAGCGCGCGGTGCTTGGCTACCTGAGCTTCCAGAATGCTTCTCATTATGCGCTGGTGGGCAGCAGCCGTGCTTGGCAGGCCGGAAGGGCATGCGAACGTAGCTGTGCGGCGGACCCTCGCAATGCCCCACGCGCGAAGGCCAGAAGCACTCCTGAGACGTGACTCGATTGAGCCCTGGGTAGTCGATGCAGACGTGCAGCCCGCCATCCTCACCTGGATGGGGAGCTACGCTGGGCAAACGGCGGTTGCGGCGCATGACTCTCGATTCCTGCAACTCCTGAGCAACCTTGGTGATGAACTCCTGAGGGCTGGGCCCTCCTTGCCTTATGCCTTCCTGAGGGAAACGTGCCGCGAAGCACGCCTCCAAGTGGTGCCCGAGCGCCTCCCTCGTGATCTTGGCAAAGTCAGTGGCTCCCCAGGAGAGAGCCCCCGAGCCTTGCCCGAGGAGGGCACCGGGCGCACCTCCCTATGCGATGGAGGGTGGCGCCCCTTGGATGGGCGCAGATCCTAATGTGGCACCTACCTCCTGAGGCCTTGAGCTAGGTGATGTCTTCTTCTTCTTGGGGGTTGCTTCAGGAAGGTTTCCACTCTTGCTGTCTGGGTCCTCGATTGACGCGGCTTGGAAGGCGCGCTCGAAAGAGCACACCGCATCCTTCTCTTCATAGGGGACCGTGATGACTCTGTCACTTCCTGGCATCTTGAGGACGTTGTAGCCACGGTGAGTCACTGCCATAAACTTGGCCAGGGCGGGATACCCAAGGATGGCATTGTATGGCAGGCGAATGTGGGTGACGTCGAAGTCGATGAGCTCGGTACGGTAGTTCTTGTGCTGCCCAAAGGTGACAGGGAGGCGGACCTGCCCTATCGGGACAGTGGAACCATCAGTGACTCCTAAGAAAGGCTTGGTTGGTTGAAGCTGATCGTATGGCACTTGGAGGTTGTTGAACGTCTCGACGGACAGGCCGTTGAGCCCTGCTCCGCCATTGATGAGGGTCCTGGTAACTTGCACATTGTTGATGACTGGTGAACAGAGCATCAGGAGGACACCGGCTGTTGCCGCGCACTTGAGCTGATCCGCTGAGCTGAACGCGATGGTGCACGCAGACCACCTGAGGGGGCGCGTGGCCTCAAGCTTGGGGAGGACTGCATTCACCTCGTGAGCAAACTGCTTGAAGATGCGCTGAGAGGCTGGGGCCTGGGCACCGCCCAAAATGCACGCAATTGCACGCGGCTCCTGGAAGCCCCCAGCCCCCTCGTCTTGATGATGGTCGTCATTCCTTATTGGCGGTGGTGCCAGAGGAGGAAATCCTATGTTGCCTTGTGGGCGATCCTCACGGGGCTGATCCCTCCAAGCCCCCTCGCGAGGCTGATCCTGTCAGCGGTCCTCGCGAGGCCGGTCATGCCACCCTTGGCGAGGACCACGGTCATCCCATCGTCCTCCACCTCTTCCTCCGCCTCGGCCATAGCCCAGATCATTGCGCTCGGGGCGTCGACCGACACGGCCTTCTCGCACGGCCCTAAGCTCTTGGCATTCGTTGGTGTTGTGGGTATGGAGATCGTGGTACACACAGTACCAGCTGCCCTTAGACGACTCCGGCTGGTCCCTGCCGCGCTTCATGTCTGGCTCTGCTGCGAGCACAGCTGCTCCCTTGCGCTTCACATCCTTGGCCTTGGCCTTCTTCTCTTCTGGATCTGTAGCCGGGAGCTCGAGAAGGGAGAGGCGTCCCTCCTCATCCCTTGCGCACTTGGTAGTCAGGTTGAACAACTCCAGAGACGTACACAGATCTTCGTGGATCGCTAGCTCCTCCTTCATCTTGACGTCGCGGACGCCATCAGAGAACGCCGAGATGATGGCCTCCTCGGTCACCTTGGGAATCTTGAGGCGAGCGATGTTGAAGCACTGGATGTACTTCTGCAAGGTCTCTCCGGGTTGCTGCTTGATGCGGCGCAGGTCACCCACGGCCGGCAGACGGTCGTGAGTGCCCTGAAAGTTGGCGATGAAGCGAGTGCGCATCTCGTCCCAGGAGGAGATCGTGCCAGGGGGCAGGTTCAGGAGCTAGGTGCGGGCACCGTCCTTGAATGCCATGGGAAACCAGTTTGCCATAACCTTTTCGTCCCCGTTGGAGGCTTTGATGCCCAGCTAGTAGAGCTATAGGAACTCTGCGGGGTCGGCAGTGTCGTTGTAGCGAGGGGGCAGGTCAGGTTTGAACTTGCCCGGCCAGGCGACACTGCGTAGCTCGGTGGTGAAAGCGCGGCAGCCTGCGGTGGCCACCGGAGCTCTCTGCTGATGCGGGGCTTGCTCCTAGGGATTCCCGCGCGCTGCTGCCTGGAGCAGCGCGGGGTCTTGACGTGCTGGCGCAGGGATGCGGTCATGGCGCACCGGTGCCGGGAGCACGCGAGCACCTTCTTGGGGATGAGGGATTTCTTGGTAGCTCATTTCTTGTCGTGCGGGCGCCGGACGCGGTGGATCTCGTCCTGGGGCCGCGCGCCTTGGAGTCAGGGCGCCTTCTTGGGGAGGAGGTGGCGGAGCCACCTCCTGGGCTGCACCACCCGCGCAGGACGAAGGGTGAGGCAGCGAGAGGGACGGCGCAGGGGAGACCCCTGCGGCGCTGACGAGCTCGGTGATGCAAGCGAGCCACTCCTCGTAGAGGTCATCGACGGGACGATAGTGGAGGAGCTCACGCGCCGGGAGCAACGCGGTGTGCGCGTCCGTGGGGGCGCGACGGGCGTGGGACAACGAACCAGCTGGAGTCAGCGACGGGGTGGCGGTGCGGCCTTCCCGCTACACCGAAGGATGCAGCGACGAGGCCTGCTGCTCGTTCCCCGCTGGCCCGGTAGTGGCGTTGGCGGCAGGCAACGGGGAATGACGGGACACCCACCGACGGGATCCGTCTGGGCGACGCGGGCGGCAAGAGCAGCCCGACGCTCGGCACGAGCCCAGCGAGCGTCAGCCATGGACACGACGGGTGATCAAACGCGGAACAGCGGAAGAAAGATTTCGGCGCACCCCTACCTGGTGCGCCAAATGTTGGATGTTGGGTTCCGGCAGACCCTTAAGGTTTGAACTCTGGGGTGCGCACGAAGATCTTCCCCCTACCAATCCATGTCCGATCGCCTCGCGAGAATCTAAGCTAAAACGATAAACAACACGAGAGACACAAGATTTATACTGGTTTGGGCCACCGTTGTGGTGTAATACCCCACTCCAGTATGTGGTGTGGTGGATTGCCTCAGGGGCTGATGATGAACAGTACAAAGGATGAACAGCCTCACGAGAGGTGTTCTTGAGCTAGTGTGATGAACTACTTGGATGAGTTCAATCGCCTATGGATCTGATGAGGACTCGATGCCCTCTTCTGTGGTGGCTAGCCCTATTTATACAGGCCCTGTTCCTCTTCCAAAATATTGAGTGGGAAGGGCGCCAACAGCGGCCATTTTGAAGAGGAACATCTAGTACAAGTTATCCTGACTAAAGTTGGTCTTCGGCTGCTAAAGGCACTGGCGATGACGCCGTCTTGGGATCCATGGTGCCCTCCATCCTGCCGTTCTACTGGTCTTGGTCTTGTTGCACTGAAATGAAAACCTTTGCCTGATGCCTCGGTACTCCACGCCTGTGCTTGCCCCCTTTGCACCAAAGAGGAAACAAGGACACTGCGCGGGCCAGCGCCCGCCTGGCGCCCGCCTGGTCTCGATCGTCACGGCTTGCGTCACGAGCACCTCGCGAGGTACCCCTGCCTTGATCTCTCCGCCTCCTCGCGAGCCTGCCTGGCGAGGCTGCTCCTGAGGAAGCCTTGTGTCGTCCGCCCCGCGAGGCTTGGCCCCTCGCGAGGGTCTTGAGTCTTGCGTTGATGAGAATCGGCCGTACTGGGCCACCACTCGAGCCACGCCACAGGCCGCAAGCAGGCAAGTCTGGGGACCCCCGTTCCCAGAACGCCGACAGCCGCCTCCAAGGGCACCAATAGTGGAATCATGGAATCTCGCATTGTGTGAGGGCGTGAGGAGTATATGGTGGCCCTAGTGGCTTCTTGGGGAGCATTGTTCCTCCACACCGCTCCAACGGAGACGTACTTCCTCTCAAAGGGAAGGACTTCGGTAACACATCCTTGTCTTCACTGGCTCTACTCTTGGTTATCTCTTACCTTTACTTGTGCAAGCTTATATTGTGTTGTATCCATTGCTTGCTTGTGTGCTTGTTGTTGTTGCATCATATAGGTTGCTCACCTAGTTGCATATCTAGACAACCTACTTTGAGGCAAAGTTTAATTTGGTACAGAAAAGTTAAAAACTGTTATTTGCCTATTCACCCCCCCCCCTCTAGTTAACTATATCGATCCTTTCATCGGGTGTGATAGGCTCTACGTTCACATACACCGGGTGCAAGACAGTTTTGCCCATGCAGAATACTCAGGTTGAACTTGACGAGCCTAGCATGTACATGCATGGCCTCGGAACACTAGAGACCGGAAGGTCGAACGTGAATCATATAGTAGATATGATCAACATAGAGATGTTCACCATTGAAGACTACTCCGTCTCACATGATGATCGGACATGGTTTAGTTGATTTGGATCACGTATCATTTAGATGACTTGAGGGATGTCAATCTAAGTGGGAGTTCTTAAGTAATTTGATTAATTGAACTTTAATTTATCATGAACTTAGTCCTGATATTATTTGCAAATTATGTTGTAGATCAATAGCTCGCTTATAGCTCCCTATGTTTTTTGATATGTTCCTAGAGAAAAATAAGATGAAAGATGATAGTAGCAATGATGCGGACTGGGTCCGTGATCTGAGGATTATCCTCATTGCTGCACAGAAGAATTATGTCCTTGATGCACCCCTAGGTGACTGATACGTCTCCAATATATCTATAATTTATGAAGTATTCATGCTATTATTTTATCATTCTTGAACATTTTACAATCATTTTATAGCAACTTTATATCATTTTTTGGGACTAACCTATTGACCCAGTGCCCAGTGCCAGTTGTTGTTTTTTGCTTGTTTTTTACATTGCAGGAAATCAATATCAAACGGGGTCCAAACACAACGAAACTCCACGGAGATTTTTTATGGACCAGAAGGAACCCAATGGGCCAGTGCTGCACCTGGGGGGTGCACTGAGGGGGGCACAACCCACCAGGGCGCACTAGGCCCCCCTGGCGTGCCTAGGTGGGTTGTGCCCACCTCGATGGCCTCCCGCACCCCCTCTTTGCACTATAAATTCCCAAATATTCCGAAACCCTTCGGGGTAGCCCTAAATTAGAAGTTCCGCCACTGCAAGGCCTCTATATCCATGAGATCCAATCTAGACGCTGTTCCGGCACCCTGCCGGAGGGGGAGATCATCACCGGTGGCCATCTTCATCATCCCAGCGGCCACCACGGTGAGGAGGGAGTAGTCCACCCCCGGGGAAGAGGGTTTGTACCAGTACCTATGTGTTTGATCTCTCTCTCTCTCATGATCTATATCATGGGCTTTTTTAATATAGTCGGATCATATGACATTTCTCCCCTCTATACTCTTGTTATGATGAATTGAATCTTTACCCTTCAAAGTTTTGTCTTGTCGGATTGAATATTCAGAGATGAGAACACATGATATATGTCTTGCAATATGAATACTTGAGGTGACAATGAGGTATCTTATTGATTCAGTTGATAAGTCTTATGGCATTCAACTTGCGGATTCCCGCGGTGATATTGGGGTAATCTATACATAGGGGTTGATGCACATTTTTCTCTGATGGAAACTTTGGGGTCTCTTTATAGTTCTTTGTGTGGATTGAGTATTATGAATATGAATTTGCTTTGGTGTTATTCTAGTACAAACTCTAGGATAGATCGAACGGAAAAAATAGCTTTGTGTTATTTTAGTATGAACTCTTGAATAGATCGAACGGAAAGAATAACTTTGAGATGGTTTCGTGACCTACAAACAATTCCTATATTTTGTTCTCTGCTAATAGGAACTCGGGAGTGATTCTTTATTGCACTTTGAGTGATAATCATATGATCCAACTATGTTAGCATTGTTGAGAGGTTGCAGTAGCGAAAGTACGGACCCTAGGCCTCATTTTTAAGCATTGCAACACCGTTTTTGTGCCCGTTTACTATTTGCTACCTTGCTGTTTTTACTTATTCAGATTATAAAAAATATATTTCTACCATCCATATTACACTTTTATCACCATCTCTTCGCCGAACTAGTGCACCTATACAATTTGCCATTGTATTGGGTGTGTTGGGTACACAAAAGATTTCTTGTATTTGGTTGCAAGGTCGTTTGACCATCTTCATCCTACACCTATCACGGATTGATAAACCTTAGGTCATCCACTTGAGGGAAAATTGCTACTGTCCTACAAAACTCTGCGCTTGGAGGCCCAACACGTGTCTACAAGAATAAAGTTGCGTAGTAGACATCAGTGACAGACCTATTGCAGGAGCAGATGCAGACTTATGAATGTTTGGCAAGCTCGATATGATGACTACTTGATAGTTTAGTGTGCCATGCTTTACGTCTTAGAGCCGGGACTTCAAAAACGTTTTGAACACCACGGAGCATATGATATGTTCCAAGAGTTGAAATTGGTATTTCAGACTCATGCCCATGTCGAGAGGTATGAGACCTCTGACAAGTACTTTGCCTACAAGATGGAGGAGAATAGCTCAACCAGTGAGCATGTATTCAGAATGTCTGAGTACTACAATTGCTTGAATCAAGTGGAAATTAATCTTCGAGATAAGATAGTGATTGACAAAGTTCTCTAGTCACTATCACCATGCTACTAGAACTTCGTGATGAACTATAATATGCAAGGGATGATGAAAATGATTCCCGAGCTCTTCACAATGCTGAAACCGGCAAAGGTAGAAATCAAGAAAGAGCATCAAGTGTTGATGGTTAGCAAGAACACTAGTTTCAAGTAAAAGGGCAAGGGAAAGAAAGGGAACTTCAAGAAGAATGGCAAGTAGGTTGCCACTCCCATGAAGAAGCCCAAAGCTAGACCCAAGCTTGAAACTGAGTGCTTCTACTGCAAAGGGAATGGTCACTGGAAGCAGAACTACCCCAAATACTTGGCGGATAAGAAGGATGGCAAAGTGAACAAAGGTATATTTGATATACAGATTATTGATGTGTACCTTACTAGTGTTCGTAGTAGCCCCTGGGTATTTGATACCGGTTCAGTTGCTAAGATTAGTAACTCGAAACAGGAGTTGCGGAATGAACAAAGACTAGTTAAGGGTGAGGTGATGATGTGTGTTGGAAGTGATTCCAAGGTAGATACGATCACCATCGCACACTTCCTCTACCTTCGGGATTAGTGTTGAACCTAAAATAAATGTTATTTGGTGTTTGCGTTAAGCATGAATATGATTAGATCATGTTTATTGCAATACGGTTATTCATTTAAGTCAGAGAATAATTGTTGTTCTGTTTACATGAATAAAACCTTCTGTGGTCATACACCCAAGGTGAATGGTTTATTGAATCTGGATCGTAGTGATACACATATTCATAATATTGATGCCAAAAGATGCAAAGTTAGTAATGATAGTACAACATACTTGTGGCACTGTGATGACCCACAAGTATAGGGGATCTATCGTAGTCCTTTTGATAAGTAAGAGTGTCAAACCCAACGAGGAGCAGAAGGAAATGGCAAGCGGTTTTCATTAAGGTATTCTCTACAAGCACTGAAATTGTAGGTAACAGATAGTTTTGTGATAAGATAATTTGTAACGGGTAACAAGCAATGAAAGTAAATAAGGTGCAGCAAGGTGGACCAGTCCTTTTTGTAGCAAAGGATAAGCCTGGACAAGTTCTTATAATGAGAAAAGCGCTCCCAAGGACACATGGGAATTATTGTCAAGCTAGTTTTCATCACGCTCATACTATTCGCGTTCGTTACTTTGATAATTTGATATGTGGGTGGACCGGTGCTTGGGTACTGCCCTTTCTTGGACAAGCATCCCACTTATAATTAACCCCTATTGCAAGCATCCGCAACTACAAAAGAAGTATTAAGGTAAACCTAACCATAGCATGAAACTAGTGGATCCAAATCAGCCCCTTACGAAGCAACACATAAACTAGGGTTTAAGCTTCTGTCACTCTAACAACCCATCATCTACTTATTACTTCCCAATGCCTTCCTCTAGGCCCAAATAATGGTGAAGTGTCATGTAGTCGACGTTCACATAACACCACTAGAGGAGAGACAACATGCATCTCATCAAAATATCGAACGAATACCAAATTCACATGACTACCAATAGCAAGACTTCACCCATGTCCTCAGGAACAAACGTAACTACTCACAAAGCATATTCATGTTCATGATCAGAGAAGTATTAATATGCATTAAGGATCTGAACAAATAATCCTCCACCGGATAAACCAACTAGCATCAACTACAAGGAGTAATCAACACTACTAGCAACCCACAGGTACCAATCTGACGTTTGGGTACAAAGATTGGATACAAGAGATGAACTAGGGTTTGAGAGGAGATGGTGCTGGTGAAGATGTTGATGGAGATTGACCCCCCCATGAGAGGATCGTTGGTGATGATGATGGTGATGATTTCCCCCTCCCGGAGGGAAGTTTCCCTGACAGAACAGCTCTGTCGGAGCCCTAGATTGTTTCCGCCAAGGTTCTGCCTCGTGGCGGCAGAGTTTTGTCCCGTAAGCTTGCTTAGGATTTTTTCCCAGGGTAAAAGACTTCATATAGCAGAAGAGGGGCACCGGAGGGCCACCAGGGGGCCCACGAGGCAGGGGGCGCGCCCAGTAGGGGTGGGCGCGCCCCCCACCCTTGTGGCCATGGTGTGGGCCCCCTCTGGCACTTCTTTCGCTCAATAATTCTTATTAATTCCAAAAATGACTTTCGTGGAGTTTCAGGACTTTTGGAGCTGTGTAGAATAGGTTTCCAACATTTGCTTCTTTTCTAGCCCAGAATCCCAGCTGCCGGCATTCTCCCTCTTCATGATAAACCTTGTAAAATAAGAGAGAATAGCCATAAGTATTGTGACATGACGTGTAATAACAGCCCATAATGCAATAAATATCAATATAAAAGCATGATGCAAAATGGACGTATCAACTTCCCCAAGCTTAGACCTCGCTTGTCCTTAAGCGGAAGCCGATATTGAAAAATATGTCCACATGTTTAGAGATAGAGGTGTCGATAAAAATAAAATACGGACATGAGGGCATCATGATCATTCTTATAACAACAACATATATAGATTTTGTCATATGATTCCTTATGCTCAAGTAACAATCTATTCACAATGTCAAGTATGGTTCAGAAACTTCATTGAGAACTAAAAAACTATAATCTCAGTCATTGAAGCAATTGCAATTTATCATAACATCGGAAAGAGTCAAGAATAGAGCTTTTCAGCAAGTCCACATACTCAACTATCATATAGTCTTCTGCAATTGCTAACACTCACGCAGTACTTATGGTTCTGGAGTTTTAATCGGACCCAGAGTAAGATAGGGGCTTATAGTGTTGCCTCCCAATGTCTTACCTCAAGGGTAATGTCAACAACTGCAGTTCATGCTAACTTACATCCAATTGGATATATATATATATATATATATATATATATATATATATATATATATATATATATATATATATATATATATATATATATATACAGACGGTCTATTCTGCTAATATTAGCAGAATAACTATTCTGCACACCACTTCGGCACTGCACGCTCATCAGAAGCGCACTGCATCATTTTGACGACGAGCACTGCAATGGAGACTAGTGAACTTCGTGCCGAAAAAAACTGCATGCGGTGTTTTTTTGGTACTGTTTTCGCTCTAATTTTTTAACCGTTTAATGGAATCAGGCGTGTAATATATCATTGAAAAGCTATAGATTAGGCGCAACTTTGACGTGTTGAACACTTTTCGAGATTCCACACGGTTTAAGAGCAGTTTTGAAAATAATGCGGCGGATGACGAGTGGCAGCGAGCGTTTTTTCACGTTTTTTTTCTAAACCGCTTGTCGGAATAAAGAAAATGATACGCCGTTGGATAGATATCGTCGAGGCGCATCTTTTTCATATAGAAATCTTTCTCTAATTCATTACGGTTTAAGAGCAGTTTCAAATTTACTAAATCGCGGAACTCTGTTTTTCAAATTTTTTGAATTTTTCGGTACTGTTTTTGCTCCAGTTTTCTAACCGTTTGTCGAAACGAGACATATGATACGCCGTTGGAAAGCTACAGACAAGGCGCAACTTTCATATGTTGACATGGTTTTGAGATTCCTTGCGGTTTTTAGTTAATTTTAAAAATCGTGCGGCGGACGACGAGTGGCAGCGGCCGTTTTTGGCAAAAATTTTGCAAACCGCTAGTCGGAATGATTCAAACGATACGCTGTTGGAAAAATATTGACGAGGCACTACTTTTTCATATAGAACACTCTCTCTAATTCTTTACGATTTAAGAGGAATTTCAAATTTGCCGAAATGCGGGCACTCTGTTTTTCGCGACACCCAAATCGACGTGCGTACTTCATCCGACTAAATACCGCACTGCATCGGATGAAAAACTGCACTGTATCAGACGGGTAAACGAACTGCATCATTTCTATTCGAACCAAAATTTGCTATGACAAGGAGGTGAAGTGCACTTCACAATCGAGTGTAAGTGAACCACATCAAGCGAAAAATGAACCGAGACACAAGTCTAAGTGTACCGTATGATTTTTCTTTGTCTTTTTCTAATTTGTTTCATAGGGTTAAGTGGACCATATTTGTCAATGTTAGTGTGCTGCATTAGACGGAAAAGCGCACTGCAATGTCATCATAGAGGATCTTTTTGTTATTGTTTAAAACAAAAGGAAATGCATAGTACAGTGGAGCGAACCTCTAAAATAACAGAAAAATTGCATAGTATTGTCGAGCAAACCTCTCCACACAATAAAACTGAACCTCGTTGTCGACAAAAGTGAACCTCTTGACAGAGTTTTTTTGCATGTCCAGTGTATATTGAGGGGGAACAGAAACTTGGATACAACGAAAGTGCACTTTATTTTCATGCTATTTTTACACTGTACAGGAACATAGGCCCCCGGCTGGCTACCACGCAAAACACACACATACACACAAAACCATCATGAGGCACACTATACTATAGTGGGGATGGCATCGACAGCAACCAAAACGAACTGAAGGCCGGCGCCGGTGAACTGTATGTTGGGGAAGGAGAGAGCTGCGAGGGGGGTGCTCCGGTGAACCGCCGGTGATGTGTGCAAGCAGCAGCGAAAACACTAGTGAATTGGGTACTGCACCAATGGTACAACCGACCTGCAATGAAGAGGAAGCTTCACTGCTCGCTGCATGGTCCAGCTGGAGAACCTCATGTCCACACCAAGTAAACTGCAGCAACAATCCAACTGGAGAACCTCCTGCCGCGCGCATCCATACAACAGCTTCGGACGGCCGAAACTGAAGTGTGTGCCAATCATCCTCGAGTGCTTGCGCACTGCACGGACGCCCCAACTGACCTGCAACAATAGCAAGCTGCACTGCTCGCCGTCAGTAGATAACAACAATGAAAAATTGGATCTGGGCATGGCTTTTTGTATGCGACGGTAAGAGGACCACCGGAGTCCAGTGGTGGCCACCTCGCCGGCGGACCGCACTGCACTGAATGGCTGGACGCGCGCGTCAGAGCTGCACGTCCATGGTTGTCGAGCTGCACGTCCACGCCCCAGACTGAACACTGGCAGCCGAGCTGCATTGGGACAGCAACTGAGCTGCACTCGGGCGATGGCCGAGCACTCAAGTGAGGTAGATGAGCTGCTGTGCGTGGCGGCTAGGGGAGATCGACGCCCATGCGCTCGCGAGTCCCACCTCCACTGCCTTATCGAGTAGAAGCAGACTGAAAGCCCTCCCTTGGGTGCAATTAGAGTTGAATAAAGTCCTTGCATTAGCCGGAGTCGATGTGGACTGGATCCACTGCCGGTGGTGGCCAGATCTCGTACCTCGGGTGGCCTCCTTGGTCTACAGCGATGGGGAGGAAGAGTCGGGGGGCATTGCTGGGAGGCACTGCGGCAGTTGGAGGAGCTCCGGCAGCAGAGATCCAGGGGTCACATCGGTCGATGGAGGATCATGCAGAGAGGGGAGGGAAGGGCGAGGAGCTGGTCGCCCGAATCCCCTGTTGACATGGTAGTCGAAGGTGGAGGCGGTGGGGCTGCGCCATGGGCTCCTTGGATCCGATGGTGGGGATCCGCCTACCCGTGCGTGGTGATAGAGCTCGTCGGATCCGCCGCGGGGGAGATGACGATGTTGGTTAGCTCGTCGGATCTGCCGCGGGGGACACAAGGAGGAGGGCTGCCTCATCGAGTTCGCCGCGGGCAGAAGGAGCGGTGGCCGCTAGTGCATGCCTCCTGAACGGCCTCCTTGCCGGAGAGGGAGGGCACAACCCGGGCGCCGGCGACGCTGAAGGCGGCAGGGCGGCGGCAGTTCGGGGTAGCGCGTCGGAGGTATGTGGTGGGCCGGCTCGGGCTGACGATCCCCTGCTGCCCCGGCGGCGGCAGTGCGGCGGCATCGGCGGTGGTAGGTGGGGGGGATCGGGAGATTCCTGCAGGGGCATACAGAAGAAGGTGGGGGTGGCGTGGTGGTTTTTTTCAGGGCTATGTGCGGTTTGCTTCGGGCAATGCAGCAGTAAGTTGGTGTTAGCAGAATAAGCTTTTGGTGTGCATAATAAGACTCTTAAGGGTGTTATCATAATAGACCCACCCTATATATATATATATATATATATATATATATATATATATCAGGATCTTTCCAACACGAGGTGCTTGCCAAAGGATAAAATGAAAAAGGGAAAGGTGAGGATCACCTTGACTCTTGCATAATGTAAAAGACATAAAGTAAAAGATAGGCCCTTCACAGAGGGAGGCAGAGGTTGTCATGTGCTTTTAGGGTTGGATGCACAAAATCTTAATGCAAAAGAACGTCACTTTATATTGCCACTTGTGATATGAACCTTTATTATGTAGCCCGTCGCTTTTTTACTTTCATATCACACGATCGTATAAAGCTTATTTTCTCTGCACTAATAAGTAATACATATTTAGAGAGCAATTTTTATTGCTTGCAACATGACAACATACTTGAAGGATCTTACTCAATCCATAGGTAGGTATGGTGGACTCTCATGGCAAAAACTGGGTTTAAGGATATTTGGAAGCACAAGTAGTATCTCTAGTTGGTGCAAGGAATTTGGCTAGCATGAGGGGGAAAGACAATCTCAACATGTTGGACGATCCATGACAATATACTTTAATTGAGATGCGAGAAAACATAACCCATTACGTTGTCTTCCTTGTCCAACATCAACTCTTTAACATGTCATACTTTAATGAGTGCTCACAATCATAAAAGATGTCCAAGATAGTATATTTATATGTGAGAACCTCTCTTTCTTTATTACTTCCTATTAATTGCAATGATGACCAAAACTATGTTTGCCAACTCCCAACAACTTTTAAGCCTCATACTCTTAATGTGTGAAGTCATTACTATCCATAAAATCAATATTGTCGGCGTTCTGGGAACGGGGGTCCCCAGACTTGCCTGCTTGCGGCCTGCGGTGTGGCTCAAAGGGGGCCCAGCATAGCCCATATTCATCAACACAAGCTCAAGACCCTTGCGAGGGGCCAAGCCTCGCGGGGCGGACGACAAGGAGCTTCCTCAGGCACGGCCTCATCAGGCTAGCTCGTGAGGAGGCGGAGAGTTCAAGGCGGGGTACGTCGCGAGGTGCCCATGATGCAAGCCATGACGACCAAGGGCGCCAGTCGGGCGGCAGCCCGCGCAGTGTTCTCCTTTCCTCTTTGGTGCAAAGGGAGCAAGCGCAGGCGAGAGCATCAAGCAAAGGCATCCATTTCGGTGCAACAAGACCAAGACCAGTCCAACGGCAGGATGGAGGTCACCGTGGAGCCCAAGCCGGCGTCACCACCAGAGCCTTTGACAGGCGAGGACCAACTTTAGTCAGGATAAGTGTACCCATTGTTCCCCTTCAAAATGGCCAATTGTTGGCGCCCTTCCCGCTCAATATTTGGGAAGAGGCCTAGGGCCTTTGCCTATAAATAGGACTAGCCACCCCCAGGGTAGAGGCATCTGGTATCGGGTAGTTGGCATACATCTAGGATAGAAAGAGAGAGAAAGGGCGACTGAACTCCTCCTAGCAGTTCATCGCACCAGCCAAGAACAGACCCTCGCGAGGCTGTTCTTCCTTGTATTGTTCATCATCAGCCCAAGAGGCAATCCACCACACCACACACTGGAGTAGGGTATTACACCACAATGGTGGCCTGAACCAGTATAAACCCTGTGTCTCTTGTGTTGATCTTTTCGTAGTTTAGGTTCTAGAGATTCGGTAAGGAGCAGGTAGGTAGAGGGCGTAGTCTCCGCGCGCACCCAAGTGTTCGAACCTCAAGGGTCTGCCAGAACCCGAAATCCGACATTTGGCTCGCTAGGTAGGGGTGCGCCGGGATCCACCTTCTTCCACCTTGCGTCCCGTCGCATCGTCATCACCATGTCCGGCGACCAGGCAGGCAACCCTGATCCCTGGGCGGCTTGGCCCGCCCACGCAGAGCCGTTCGCCCCGGGCGACCCCATGCCCCAGGCAGCTCGCGGTCCACAGGGCGCTGCGGGCCGTGGGCGACGCGGACAGGCCCCGACAGCTCTCACACCGCGACAGACGCGGACGGCAGCAAGGGCCTCCAACCACGCCGCGGCCACGACGCCGTACACTCGGTGGGAGCAGGCGAACTCAAGGGCCGCGCTCACGGTGGCGCGAGAGCTACTGCAGTGCAGGCTGATGGAAGGCGGCCGCGACCTGCTGCTAGAGCGAGTGGCAGAGCTGCTGGGCTTCGCCGCCTCGGGGCTCACCCCTTCTGCACTCAGCTCCCGTCTCAGGCCCAGGGCGGCCCATGCGGGGGGCCCACGCGCACCCGCGGGCTCCAAGGCTACCCCAACACCAATGAAGCTGTCAGCACCGGGCCATCGGCATCACTGACTCCGCTCCCCGCCAGCGAAGAAGGAATCGTCGCGACCCATGGCCCCAGTGGGCCGCCGCCCCACCACCCCCAGGTTAGCACATCAAGCAGAGCTGCATGGCACGCGGAGCACTATGGCGTGGCCTTCGGGATGACGGCCCCAGAAGAGTACGTACCTCACATGATGGACCAAGGGCACACGCGCAAGGGCGAACAAGCTTGCTCCTCAGCCCAAGCTGGGGGGACGAGGCGCCAGAAGCTGAGCTCTTCCAGGAGTCCCGGGACGGCCCCACCGGCCACGCTGGAAGCGACGATTATCGGGTACCACTAATTCCTCAGGAGCAGGCATACGCTAATCATGGGTCGCAGGAGGTGCAGGTCGCCACAACGAGCAGCTGCCCCACTCCCGCAGTCTCCTACCCCTCAGGAGGAGGGCATCGGGGGCTGCAGGGGAGGGGCCAGGATCCGACATCACCACCACGGTGTTCGGAGCAAGGCGTTCCCAGGAGGTAGGCCCTCCGCTGGGGAGGTGCCTCAGGGCCTGCCCCTGGCGGAGGACCCGTGGTCGTCGGGGGAACCGCTGGCGACCGCTCTACCCCATCGGCGGCGTCCTGGTTTCCGGTCGTCGTTGATGGCACTAGAGTGTGGCGCAAGGTGGGTCCCTCGTCTAGCGATATGAAGCAAGGCCGGTACCTGTGAAGAAGGCCCAGTGCCTGTGAAGCTCGCCGCCCCATGACACTCTCACGTAATAATGAGTGGGGTTGTACACGCCCCGGAGTCTCGGGGGTGCCGGCCTCAGGCCCTGGGGCTCCCTCCCACGCCCAGTGGTAGCACTTAGCTCCGCGCTGGTGAGAAGACGTCCAAGACTAGACTAGGTGCCGGACGCGGCCTTTTTCTGCTTTCATTGCTTTTCCCTTGGTTGTTGCTTTCCCCCGCTAGATTTAAGTTGGATTCGAATTTGAGATTTGCGTGTGTTCGGGGAAGGGGTGCTTAGTCTCGTTCGAGCAAACTCTCGCGTTCCGGTTATGACCTCACCTCAGCTGCCTCCCCTCGTGAGCCCCTCACGAGCTGGGTCTGGCCTAGCTTGCGTGCAGCCCAGACTGCCGCCGTCATATCCTCTCAGGAGGTTTTTTCACTGCAGATCCTACGAATTCAATCAGGAGGCACTCGAGACACCACAGCCTCCAACAAATTATCTCAGGACCCGCACGGGACAAAGGTAAACTAGCCAACCAGCTCGTCATCTAGCCAACCACTTCGCGCGGGCATATGGGTGATGTAGCATCCACTAGTGCGCTGAACATAAGCTTTACATGAGGGGCACCCCCTCCCAAAATGCTCTTACAACCATCAGGTCGAAAGCCTGAGTTCTATTCATGCAGGGTAAGGAAACAGGAGCAATGCGCAGTCAGTCGAATAAATCCCCCAATGCATCCTCAGGAGCACCACCCGAACTGTCGCTGGCGTCGCTGGCCTCGCCATCGCCCTCTGCGTTGTCGTCAGCGGCATCAGGACCGTTCACCACGCCGCCCTTGTCGGCGGCCACGATCGCGTCATCGTCATGTGAAGCGAAGGCTCTGACAAGAGCATCCACATTGTCTTCCACCCAGTCCGCCAGGTCACCCCGGACGGCCTGGGGAACTGGGGCGATGGCGGCGTCGAAGTCCAAGTGAGGATCCATGTTTTGGAGATGGCTGAAGACACGAGAAAAGGCGCTCTCGAGCAGGGCGCGGCTCCTCTCCTCCACCAACCTGTTGGCCCTGACCGACTGCGCCTCCAGCTGCGTCACTATGTCGGTGAAGAACTAAAGGTTGCCGGCGTAGTTGATTGCGTGCGGCTCGCCAACGGCCGCCTCGCAGATGTTGCCCAAGGCCGTGTTGGCTCTCTCCCGAAGCGTGGTGAGCATGGGGGCATGCTCATGTTCCAGGAGCCGCCACTGACGTATCTCGTCCGCACTCTCGCGCGCAACAGCCTCAGCCTCGTCCACCCGTTGGCGAAGAAGAAGCACCTCGGCACGGGAAGTAGTCGACTCCCCCTGCGCCACCTCAAGTGCGGCCCGCAAAGCATCAGCCTGCTGCGTCGCTTCCTCCAGCTTGGCCCTCAGGATGGTGGTCCTACCTTCGGCTTCGATCCGGATCAACTCCAACCTCTCCTCGAACTTGCGCCCAAGGTTCAGGTGCGCCGTCGCCACCCGACGTCCGACCTCCTCTGTGACGCGGGCCTCCCGCACGGCAACATCATCCTCCGCCCGTGTCAACGAGCACTCCCTTGTCTCCAGGCGCTCGTACTCGCGTGCACGCTCGGCGGCTTCCAGCGTTAGCGCCTCCTCACGCTTCTGGAGCTCCGCAGGGTCACCGGAGACCACCTTCATCGACGCGAGGGCCGCCTCGTGCAGCTCCACCTGCTCCTACAGCGAGTGGCACCGGGCCAGGAGTTCCTGTGCCCGCTCCTTCGCGGCCTCTCGCCGCCGGTCAGCTTTCCAGGCTTCGTCGATGGCCCGGGAACGCACCTCCCAAGAGGCCACCAGCGACGCCTTGGCCTCCTCATCGTCTAGATCGCGCTGACGGCGCGCAAGGGCGACAGCCGCCTCCAGCTCGCGCCTCTCTGCAACCAGGCGCAGGCCCTCGGCCTCAAGGCACGCGTCTTCATCAGAAAGCTCTTCACTAAGCAGACTCACCGCGTTAGCCGCCCTCCGGAGGAACCCTTGGCGAAGAGCGCGACACTCCCGGGCACGCTCGAGTACGTCTTCCACGCCATCATCTGCCCCAGGCAAGCCGCGGGGGGCATGGATCAGCGCTCCCCCTCCGGGCAAGGGGCTGGGGGCTGGCACCCTTGAGGCGACCGGGCACGCCTCGCCAGAAGCCCTGCCTGGAGCCAGTCCATCCCCAAGTGAAGAACGCTGGGAGTACCCCAGCCAGCCACGGTCCACGACCAGACGAGAAGCCAATGGTAGGCTGGCTATGCCACGAGAAGGCTCGCGAAGGAAGGTCGCGAGGCGCGCGGGGCCGCGTTGCGCCTCGGGATGGTTCGTCTCTCCAACCGGCCTCACCACAAGGGCCCGGCTGCTTGGAACGATCGAAGACGGCGGAGAGGGCAGAGGCGAGAGGGATGGCTCCTCAGCCATCTCCGTGAGCTCGGAAGGAAGGGCCCTGCGGAGCAAGGATCGGGGAGGGCAACAGAAGAATCTGGAGCTGGGAAGGGAGAAGGCTTACTCATCGATGGCGAAGTACTTTCTGCGCTTCAGCAGGCGACAAGGGTAATCATCACCTAGGGTCTCCCTTTTCTTCCGGAGGGCCTCAAAGTCCACACGGAAGCGACCCAAGAGTTGGGCGCAGGGGTCAACTTGTGACGAGGAGGAAGCACCAAGGCGGCCCGCGTCAGGGGTGCCGGCCTGAGGCGCGCCGCCGGTCGCCTCACCAAGAAGAGCAGCTGGGGCCTCGGAGGCCTCAGCCACGGGCACAGCAGGTGGCTGCTCGCCGCCCTCAGCCCCAGCAGCACGGGCCTCAGGGGCTGCTCCATCATGAGCGCCGCCCGGTGCTGTCACCTCGGCGGGGGCACCCTCGGCCTCCGGAGGCTCATGCCTCCCTGCTCCGCCACCTGAGGAAGAGTCGCCTTGGCCGACTAAAAGAGCGGCCGCCACCACTGGATTCTCGCGAGGCCCTTGGAGGCCGGCGGGGCGCGGTCCCCATTCATCAAAGACGGTCATCTGATTCACGAAGTCTCTCCTGCTCGAACAGAGGTACAGCAAGGCTCCCCCTTGCTGGATGCTGCCGGGGTTGGGGTCCCCGGTCAAGACCAAGAGCACCTTCCTCAACACTTCAGGCGTCAGGTCCTCTTCCTGGAGCCTCATACGGTCCTCGCGCCCACTGAAGGCCCACATGCGGTGAGAGTGGCGCTGGAGAGGGGCAACACGGCGTAGCAGGAACTCCTTCACCACCTTGGGCGCCGTCACGCCGAGCGACCTCAAGAACTCGAAGCGACGCCAGACAAAGGCGAGCCGGGGGCTCACGAGCATCTCCTGGCCCCAACCTGGGTTGGGGACAGTAGGCGAGGGTGGCTCCGTCAGCAGGAGGCTGGGCACCCCTACATCCACATACAGCCACCGCTCGCAAAACCCAGGCGCGGGCGGAGGAAGATTGAAGTCAATTCCTGAAGCCGCCGTCGCAGGCACAGCGGCGAAGCTCACGCACCCCGAACATTGGGTGGGGTCGACAAGGCACAGAGAGAAGAAGTGGCACAGCAGGGCAACCGAAGGGAGGATGCCAACCATGGCCTCGCAAACGAAGGCGAAGACCGCAAGAAGAGTAATGGAGTCAGGACCCAGATGCATCATGTGGATCTGATAGTGGGACAGTACGGCGTTGAAGAAATCAGAAAAGGGGGGAACCAATCCCGCCCACAGGGCGTCGGCGAAGTATCGGACCTCAGTGGCAATCCTGTCAATGGAGAAGCGGGACACGGGCCAGGCCGTCGTCCTCCCGCATTCGTTGAAGATGGTGGCCAGGGCCGAGCTGACCTTGCCCATGCCCTCTTTGTTGATTATGATTGGCCGATCGACGACGGGGGCCGCCGCCGACGATGAGCGAGGCGGCGGCATGGGCTTCTTCCCTCTTCCCTTCCTCGGCGGAGCCATGACGACAGAGAAGGGGAGCGGGGAGGTTCGAGATTGGATTGGATGCGGAAGCTGGAGCTCGAGAGGAGAAAGAACAGAGAGCACTCAAGCAACGGAAAAGGGGAGCGGCTATGTGCGGCTACGGGTCCGCCTAGCATTGCATAAAATAAGGAAGCGTGGGGGAACGGTGCCGTCCACGTCCAATCAACCGCCACGCGGCGCCCAAGGCCACAGGCTGTTAGGGCCCACAACGCTTCGCACTTGCCCTTTTGCCTCTCTGCTCGGCCAAGTCCGGGCGTGCCGTGGGCCCGGGGGCTACTGTCGGTGTTCTGGGAACGGGGGTCCCCAGACTTGCCTGCCTGCGGCCTGCGGCGTGGCTCAAAGGGGGCCCAGCACAGCCCATCTTCATCAACACAAGCTCAAGACCCTCGCGAGGGGCCAAGCCTCGTGGGGCGGATGACAAGGAGCTTCCTCAGGCACAGCCTCATCAGGCTAGCTCGCAAGGAGGCGGAGAGTTCAAGGCGGGGTACCTCGCGAGGTGCCCATGACGCAAGCCATGACGACCAAGGGCGCCAGTCGGGCGGCAGCCCGCGCAGTGTCCTCCTTTCCTCTTTGGTGCAAAGGGAGCAAGCGCAGGCGAGAGCATCAAGCAAAGGCATCCATTTCGGTGCAACAAGACCAAGACCGGTCCAACGGCAGGATGGAGGTCACCGTGGAGCCCAAGCCGGCGTCACCACCAGAGCCTTTGACAGGCGAGGACCAACTTTAGTCAGGATAAGTGTACCCGCTGTTCCCCTTCAAAATGGCCAATTGTTGGTCCCCTTCCCGCTCAATATTTGGGAAGAGGCCTAGGGCCTTTGCCTATAAATAGGACTAGCCACCCCCAGGGTAGAGGCATCTGGTATCGGGTAGTTGGCATACATATAGGATTGAAAGAGAGAGATAGGGCGACTGAACTCCTCCTAGCAGTTCATCGCACCAGCCAAGAACAGACCCTCGCGAGGCTGTTCTTCCTTGTATTGTTCATCATCAGCCCAAGAGGCAATCCACCACACCACACACTGGAGTAGGGTATTACACCACAATGGTGGCCTGAACCAGTATAAACCCTGTGTCTCTTGTGTTGATCTTTTCATAGTTTAGGTTCTAGCGATTCGGTAAGGAGCAGGTAGGCAGAGGGCGTAATCTCCGCGCGCACCCCAGTGTTCCAACCTTAAGGGTCTGCCGGAACCCGAAATCCGACAAATATGAACTCTTTTATTTCTTTTTAAACTTTCTATTTTCTTAAGATCATAGGAAGATAGCAAAGCCCTTGACTTAACACTAATCTTTATTATATATAGCTCATAGACTCGATTACATAGAAGGATCACAAAGCAAAACTCAAAACTAAATCATACCAAAACTTTATTCTACTAGATCAGGATATTACCAAAAGAATCGAACTAAGAAAAACAGTAAAGATAGGAGTGTGATGGTGATACGATACCGGGGCATCTCCCCCAAGCTTGGAAGTTGCCAAGGGGAGTGCCTATACCCATGTGATTATGTCTCCTTCTTCAGAGTTGGTGTTGTGATCTTCTTGGCGATGATGCCCCTCAGGATACGATTCTCCTCCTCGAGCTTATTGACTTGTTGCTTGAGGTCCATATTTTCCTTGCGAAGCTTGCCCGTGACGGCTAAAGCTCCTTTTACTCAAGGATGCTGCATAGCTTCTAGAGAACAAGTGACACTCTTTTTCATATTTTCATAAGAAAGAAATTTAACATTGGAAGGGATGGCCGAGTTTTGAATAGCTGAGCTCTGTAGTTCCCCCATCATGAATCCTCCTTGGAAGCGAGAGGTAACTTCTTGATCCTCCTCCATGGCATCTATCCTTTTCAAGTCGGCCTCCATCTCATCCTCCGTTGATGGCCCAAAGTTATAAGCATCGTTGTTTGCTCCTGGACCTGGCGTCGGGTGGGACACCCGACTCTCCCCGACTGACTCTTGAGAAGACATCTTGCTCTAAATTTGTATAATAAATAGCTCGAAACAAAGACAGAAGATTTTTGCGTGATACGGTGGTCAAAACCTTTGGGAGATTATATAATGAATTCTTACCAACCAAAAGAAGTATCGTGTAAGAAAACAGAGTCCGAAGAGCACACGAGGTGCCCACGAGGCAGGTGGCGCGCCCAGTAGGGGTGGGCGTGCCCTCCACCCTCGTGGAGGCCTTCTGTCCTTCCCGGACTACTTTTATTTTCCTATTTTCTTAAATATTCCAAAACGGAGAAAAATTGCTATTAGAACTGTTTTGGAGTCGGTTTACTTACCTTACCACATACCTATTCCTTTTCGGAGTCTGAAACATTCTGGAAAGTGTCTCTTATGTATTCCTCCGGGGTTACGGTTTCAATAATATTAGTTTCAACATTTATTGGGTTACCTGAGATGTAATGTTTGATTCTTTGACCGTTCACCACCTTCGGATTTGTGCCTTCGAAGTTGTTGATTTTTATGGCACCGGAACAATAGACCTCCTCGATAACGTAAGGACCTTCCCATTTAGAGAGAAGTTTTCCTGCAAAAAATCTTAAACAAGAGTTGAATAGCAACACATAATCACCTACGTTAAACTCACGCCTTTGTATCCTTTTGTCATGCCATCTTTTAACTTTTTCTTTAAACAGCTTGGCATTCTCATAAGTCTGGGTTCTCCATTCATCAAGTGAGCTAATGTCAAATAACCTCTTCTCACTGGCAAGTTTGAAATCATAGTTGAGCTCTTTAATAGCCCAATATGCCTTATGTTCAAGTTCGAGAGGTAAATGACATGCTTTTCCATAAACCATTTTATATGGAGACATACCCATAGGATTTTTAGATGCAGTTCTATAGGCCCATAATGCATCATCAAGTTTCTTGGACCAATTCTTTCTAGACCTATTAACAGTCTTTTGCAAAATTAATTTGAGCTCTCTATTGCTAAGTTCTACTTGACCACTAGACTGTGGGTGATATGGAGATGCAATTCTATGATTAACATCATACTTAGTAAGCATTTTACGAAAAGTACCATGAATAAAATGTGAACCACCATCGGTCATTAAGTATCTAGGGACTCCAACCTTGGAAAAATAACTTCTTTAAGCATCTTAATAGAGGTGTTATGATCAGCACTACTAGTTGGAATAGCTTCTACCCACTTAGTAACGTAATCAACAGCAACTAAAATATGTGTATAACCATTAGAGGCAGGAAAAGCTCCCATATAATCAAAGCCCCAAACATCAAATGGTTCAATAACAAGAGAATAATTCATAGGCATTTCTTGACGTCTACTAATATTACCAATTCTTTGACATCCATCACAAGACAAGACAAACTTACGGGCATCTTTGAAGAGAGTAGGCCAATAAAAACCGGATTGCAATACCTTATGTGCAGTTCTATCCCAGCGTGGTGTTCTCCATATGCTTCAGAGTGACACTTGCGTAGGATCTGTTCCTATTCATGCTCAGGTACACAACGTCTAATAACACCATCTACTCCTTCTTTATAAAGGTGTGGGTCATCCCAGAAGTAATGTCTTAAATAATAAAGGAACTTTTTCTTTTGCTGGTATGTGAAACTAGGTGGTATAAATTTAGCAACAATGTAATTAGCATAATCAGCATACCATGGAGCAGTACGAGAAGCATTAATGACTGCTAATTGTTCATCAGGAAAGCTATCATCAATAGGTAGTGGGTCATCAAGAACATTCTCTAACCTAGACAAGTTGTCTGCAATGGGGTTCTCAGCTCCCTTTCTATCAATAATATGCAAATCAAATTCTTGTAGTAGGAGAACCCATCTAATAAGTCTAGGTTTAGCATCTTTCTTTTCCATGAGATATTTAATAGCAGCATGATCAGTGTGAATAGTTACTTTAGAATCAACAATATAAGGTCTGAACTTATCACAAGCGAATACAACTGCTAAGAATTCTTTTTCAGTGGTAGCATAATTTCTCTGGGCAGTGTCAAGAGTTTTACTAGCATACTGGATAACATTTAATTTCTTATCAACTCTTTGCCCTAGAACAGCACCTACAGCATAATCACTAGCATCACACATAATTTCAAAGGGTAAATTCCAATCAGGTGGTTGAACAATAGGTGCAGAAATCAAAGCTTTCTTAAGTATTTCAAATGATTCTACGCAATCATCATCGAAGAGAAAAGGACTTTTTGCAATAAATTAGTCAGAGGCCTAGAGATTTTAGAAAAGTCCTTAATGAACCTCCTATAAAAACCGGCATGACCAAGGAAACTTCGTATACCTTTAATGTCCTTGGGACATGGCATCTTTTCAATAGCATCAACTTTAGCTTTATCAACTTCAATACCTCTTTCAGAAATCTTATGCCCCAAGACAATGCCTTCATTAACCATAAAGTGGCACTTTTCCCAATTCAAGACGAGACTAGTGTCTTCATATCTCTGCAAAACTCGATCAAGGTTGCTCAAGCAATCATCAAAAGAGGATCCATAAACGGAGAAATCATCCATGAATACCTCACAAATCTTTTCACAAAAGTCAGAGACTATAGCCATCTTGCATCTTTGAAAGGTAGCAGGTGCATTACATAAACCAAAAGTCATACATCTATAAGCGAAAGTACCGAAAGGGCAAGTAAAAGTAGTATTTGCTTGATCATCCACTGACACGAGTATTTGAGAGAAACCAGAATAACCATCTAGAAAGCAGAAATGTGTATGTTTGGATAGTCTTTCTAGCATTTGATCAATAAAAGCTAAAGGGTAATGATCTTTCTTAGTAGCTTTATTTAATTTGCGGAAATCAATTACCATCCTATAACATGTAATAATTCTTTGCGGGATCAGTTCATCTTTATCATTAGGAACAACAGTAATACCTCCCTCCTTAGGGACACAATGGACAGGACTGACGCACTGACTATCAACAATGGGATAAATTATACCTGCCTCAAGGAGCTTTAGTATTTCCTTTCTTACCACTTCTTTCATCTTAGGATTTGACCGTCGTTGATGATCTCTAACTGGTTTGGCGTCCTCGTCCAATTTAATTTTGTGTTGGCATAGAGTGGGACTAATGCCCTTAAGATCATCGAGAGTATATCTAATAGTAGAATGGTGCTTCTTCAGAGTTTTTAATAATCTTTCCTCTTCCTGCTCTGAATGGTTAGCACTAATAATGACATGATATATCTTCTTTTCATCTAAATATGCTTATTTAAGAGTATCAGGTAATGGTTTAAGCTCAAACACGGGATCACCCTTGGGTGGAGGAGGATCCCCTAGGATTTCAACAAGCAAGTTGTGTTTCAAAATAGGACCCTGTTTAAGGAATACTTCATCTATTTCCCTTCTTTCATTCATAAACATGTCATCTTCATGGTCTAGCAAATATTGTTCTAACGGATCAGTAGGAGGCACGGCAATAGAAGCAAGACCAATTATTTCATCCTTACTAGGCAATTCTTTATCATGGGGTTATCTATGGAACTTAGCAAAATTAAACTCATGTTTTGTATCCCCCAGACCAATAGTAACAACATCCTTTTCGCAATCTATCCTAGCATTAACAGTATTCAAGAAGGGTCTACCAAATATAATGGGACAAAAGCTATCTTGTGGGGAACCAAGAACAAGAAAATCAGCAGGGTATTTAACTTTCCCACACAAGACTTCAACATCTCTAACAATCCCAATTGGTGAAATAGTATCTCTATTGGCAAGCTTAATTGTAACATCAATATCTTCTAACTCGGCCGGTGCGATACCATGCATAATTTCTTTGTATAAGGAAATAGGTATTGCACTAGCACTAGCGCCCATATCACATAAGCCATGATAACAATGATCTCCTATTTTAACAGAAATAACATGCATGCCTACAGTAGGTCTATGTATCTTAGAATCGGGTCTAGCAATGTTAGCAGCCTGTTCAGAGAAATAAATAACATGCCCATCAATATTATCAGCCAAGAGATCTTTCACCATAGCAATACTAGGTTCAACTTTAATTTTCTCAGGAGGTGTATATGTCCTAGTATTACTTTTACGAACCACAGTTTAAGCTTTAGCGTGATCCTTTATCCTAACAGGGAAAGGAGGTTTCTCAACATAAGAAGTAGGAACAATAGGATCATTATAAGTAATAGTCTTTTCTTCAACTATAACAGGTGCAACTACTTTTACTTCAATGGGAGGATTATATTTAAACCACTTCTTCTTAGGGAGATCAACGTGAGTAGCAAAAGATTCACAGAAAGAAGCTACTATCTCAGAGTCAAGTCCATATTTAGTGCTAAATCCACGAAAAGCATCGGTATCCATAAAAGACTTAACACAATCAAACTTAGGTGTCATAACTGACTCCTTACCATCGTCGGAACTCCAATCTTCAGAGTTGCGTTTAATTCTTTCCAATAAGTCCCACTTGAATTCAATAGTCTTCGGCATATAAGAACCAGCACAGGAAGTATCGAGCATGGTGCGATCATTGAGAGAAAACCGATCATAAATTTTTTGAATAATCATTTCTCTTGAGAGCTCATGATTGGGGTATGAATATAACATTGACTTAAGCCTCCCCCAAGCTTGAGTGATGCTTTCTCCTTCGCGAGGCCAAAAATTATATATAGAATTATGATCATGATGAACAAGATGCATAGGATAGAACTTCTGGTGAAATTCAAATTTCAATCATTTATAGTCCCAAGATCCCGTATCATCACATAGCCTATACCATGTCAATGCATCTCCATTCAAAGATAAAGGGAAGACCTTCCTCTTAACAATATCATCGGGCATACCTGCAAGCTTAAATAATCCACAAACTTCATCCACATAGATAAGGTGTAAATCGGGATGCAACGTTCCATCTCCTGCAAAAGGATTAGCTAGTAGTTTCTCTATCATACACGAAGGAATCTCAAAGTAAACATTTTTAGTAGGTTGAGTAGGTTGAGGAGCAACTCTTTGCTCTACTGGTCGGTGCGAAGATGCCCCGAACAAGCCCCTCAAAGAATTATTTTCCATAGTAACAAGTGATAGTAAACTTCAGCACACTATATAAATGTTTCCTTACCAAGTTCCACTCACTAAAGGCGCTTCACTCCCTGACAACGGCGCCAGAAAAGAGTCTTGATGACCCACAAGTATAGGGGATCTATCATAGTCCTTTCGATAAGTAAGAGTGTCGAACCCAACGAGGAGCAGAAGGAAATGACAAGCGGTTTTCAGTAAGGTATTGTCTGCAAGCACTGAAATTGTAGGTAACAGATAGTTTTGTGATAAGATAATTTGTAACGGGTAAGTGCAGCAAGGTGGCCCAATCCTTTTTGTAGCAAAGTACAAGCCTGGACAAGTTCTTATAATGAGAAAAGTGCTCCCGAGGACACATGGGAATTATCGTCAAGCTAGTTTTCATCACGATCATATGATTCGCGTTCGTTACTTTGATAATTTGATATGTGGGTGGACCGGTGCTTGGGTACTGCCCTTTCTTGGACAAGCATCCCACTTATGATTAACCCCCATTGCAAGCATCCGCAACTACAAAAAGAAGTATTAAGGTAAACCTAACCATAGTATGAAACTAGTGGATCCAAATCAGCCCCTTACGAAGCAACGCATAAACTAGGGTTTAAGCTTCTGTCACTCTAACAACCCATCATCTACTTATTACTTCCCAATGCCTTCCTATAGGCCCAAATAATGGTGAAGTGTCATGTAGTCGACGTTCACATAACACCACTAGAGGAGAGACAACATACATCTCATCAAAATATCGAACGAATACCAAATTCACATGACTACTAATAGCAAGACTTCACCCATGTCCTCAGGAACAAACGTAACTACTCACAAAGCATATTCATGTTCATGATCAGAGGTGTATTAATATGCATTAAGGATCTGAACAAATAATCTTCCACCGGATAAACCAACTAGCATCAACTACAAGGAGTAATCGGCACTACTAGCAACCCACAGGTACCAATCTGAGGTTTGGTACAAAGATTGGATACAAGAGATGAACTCGAGTTTGAGAGGAGATGGTGCTGGTGAAGATGTTGATGGAGATTGACCCCCTCCCGATGAGAGGATCGTTGGTGATGACGATGGTGATGACTTCCCCCTCCCGGAGGGAAGTTTCCCCGGCAGAACAGCTCTGCCGAAGCCCTGGATTGGTTCCGCCAAGGTTCCGCCTCGTGGCGGTGGAGTTTCCTCCCGTAAGCTTGCTTATGATTTTTTCCAGGGTAAAAGACTTCATATAGCAGAAGAGGGGCACCGGAGGGCCACCAGGGGGCCCACGAGGCAGGGGGGCGCGCCCCCCACCCTCGTGGCTAGGGTGTGGACCCCCTCTAGCACTTCTTTCACTCAATAATTCTTATTAATTCCAAAAATGACTTTCATGGAGTTTTAGGACTTTTGAAGTAGTGCAGAATAGGTTTCCAATATTTGCTCCTTTTCCAGCCTAGAATCCTAGCTGTCGGCATTCTCCCTCTTCATGATAAACCTTGTAAAATAAGATAGAATAGCCATAAGTATTGTGACATGATGTGTAATAACAGCCCATAATGCAATAAATATCGATATAAAAGCATGATGCAAAATGGATGTATCACACTGCCGTTTAGGTCATATTGATGTAAAGCGCATGAAGAAACTCCATCCAGATGGATTTTTGGAATCACTTGATTATGAATCATTTGATACTTGTGAACCATGCCTCATGGGCAAGATGACTAAGACTACGTTCTCCGGAAAAATAGAGCGAGCCTCTGACTTATTGGAAATAATACATACTGATGTATGCGGTCCGATGAGTGTTGAGGCTCGCGGCGGGTATCATTATTTTCTGACCTTCACAGATTATTTGAGCAGATATGGGTATATCTACTTGATGAAACACAAGTCTGAAATATTTGAAAAGTTCAAAGAATTTCAGAGTGAAGTGGAGAATCATCATAACAAGAAAATAAAGTTTCTACGATCTGATCACAGAGGCGAATATTTTAGTTACGAGTTTGGCCTTCATTTAAAACAATGTGGAATAGTTTCACAACTCACGCCACCTGGAACACCACAACATAATGGTGTGTCCGAACGTCATAACCGTACTTTATTAGATATGGTGTGATCTATGATGTCTCTTACCGATTTACCACTATCGGCATTCTGGAACGGGGGTCCCCAGACTTGCCTGCCTGCGGCCTGCAGCGTGGCTCAAGCAGTGGCCCAGTATGGCCCGTCTTCATCAACCCAAGTTCAAGACCCTCGCGAGGGGCCAAGCCTCGTGGGGTGGACGACACAAGGCTTGCTCAGGGGCAGCCTCACCAGGCAGGTTCGCGAGGAGGCGGAGATCAAGGCAAGGAGTACCTCACGAGGTGCTCGTGACGCAAGCCATGACAATCAAGACCAGGCGGGCGCCAGCTAGCGTAGTGTCCTCGTTTCCTCTTTGGTGCAAAGGGGGCAAGCGCAGACGCGGAATACCGAGGCATCAGGCAAAGGTTTCCATATCGGTGCAATGAGACCAAGACGAGCAGAGCAGCAGGACGGAGATCACCATGGATCCCAAGACGGCGTCATCACCAATGCCTTTTGCAGTCGAAGACCAACTTTAGTCAGGATAGCTTGTACTAGCTGTCCCCCTTCAAAATCGCCGTTGTTGGATCCCTTCCCGCTCAATATTTGGGAAGAGGACCAGGGCCTCTATATATAAAGATAGCCACCATAGTAGAGGGGATAGAATCCTTCCCTAGTAGAACACTGCACCAGCTCAAGAACACCCCTCGCGAGGTTGTTCTTCCTATCTACTGTTCAGCATCAGCCCCAGAGGCAATCCACCACACCACACACGGGATTAGGGTATTACACCACAACGGTGGCCCGAACCAGTATAAACCTCGTGTCCATTGTGTTGTTCATCGTGCTAGCTTAGAATCACGTCGAGGTTTTGGGGCGTGAATTGGTAGGGAGAAGGTCTTCGTGCGCACCCCAGAGTTCGAACCTTAAGGGTTTTGCCAGAACCCAATATCCGACATTTGGCGCGCTAGGTAGGGGTGCGCCGAAATCCTCTTTCCGCCGATCTGCGTTCCACTGCTTCGTCGCACCCATGTCCGGCGACCCGACGGCCAACGCTGACTGTTGGGCGGCATGGCCTGCCCATGCTGCACCGCCTTCCCAAGGAGACCTCAACCCCGCGCCTCAGGCAGCCTGCGCTCCACAGAACGCTATGGGACGCGGGCGACACGGTCAAGCGCCACCAGCCCTCACTCCGCGGCAGGTGCGATCAGCAGCAAGGGCATCAAACCACGCCACGGCCACGGCGCCGCACACCCGGCGGGAACAAGCGAACATGAGGGCCGCGCTCACGGTGGCTCGGGAGGTGCTACGGTGCAGGTTTCAGGAGAGCGGCTGTGACGTGCTGCTGGAGCGCGTCGCCGAGCTCTTAGATGCCGCAGCCTCGGGGGCGCCTCCTTTCTGCGTCCAGCTTCCACCCCGGGCCTTGGGTGGATCACATGGCGGGCCCATCCGCGCACGTGCGCCCTCAGGCGTGCCCCAAGGCTTCATCAACACCACCTCAACCATCGGCACAGGGCGACAAGTTGCACCAGCACCACCCCCGATGAGCGAGGGCATGCGCATCGCCGCCTACGGCCAGGGCGGGCCGCCGCACTATCACCCCCAAGACGGCGCTTCGAGCCAAGCCGCATGGAGCGTGGGGCACTATGGCGAAGCCTTCGGGGCGGTGACCTCGGAGGCTTACGTGCCCCACATGGTGGATCGGGAATACGCACTAGAAGAAGACCATGGCTCGTTCCTCGGGCCAGGCTGGGAGGAAGAGATGCCAGAAGCCGAGTCTTTTCAGGAGCCTCAAGGAAGCCTCACCGACCGCGCTGGCGGCAGCAGCTATCGGGTATCGCTAATTCCTCAGGAGCAAGCTTATGCTAACCATGGGTCGCAGGGAGTTTAGGTCACTGCAGCGGAAGGCTTCCCCATCTCGGCAACCTCCCTTCCGCCAGGAGGTGCGCACTGGGGGCTGTAGGAGAGGGGCTGGGAGCCAAGCCCCTCCCCAAGGCGCACGGAGCAAGGTGTTTCCCGGAGGTAGGCCCTCTGTCGGGGAGGTGCTGCAAAGCCTGCCCCCAGCAGAGGACCCGTGGTCGTTGGGGGAGCCGCTAGCGTCCCCTTTACCCCATTGGCGTCGTCCTTGGTTTCTGGTCACCGTCAATGGTGGTCGAGGGTGGTGCAAGGTGGGGCCCTCGTCTAGCGATATGAAGCAAGGCCGGTACCTGTGAAGAAGGCCCAGTGCTTGTGAAGCTCACCGCCCGTCATACTCTCACGTAATAATGAGTTGGGGATGTACACGCCCCGGAGTCTCCGGAGAGCCGCCCTCGGGCATCGAGGGCTCCCTCCCACGCCCAGTGGCAGCACTTAGCTCCGCACTGGTGAGAAGACATGGAAGACTAGACTAGGTGCCGGACGCGGCCTTTTGTTTTTGGCCTCCTTTTCTGTGGTCGAGCTTCCTTGCTTTGGATTTAAGTTGAAATTGAATTTGCATTTGCGTGTGTGCGGGGAGGGGTGTCTTGTCTCGTTCATGTGTTCTCTTGCTTTTTGGTTTCTGCCCTGGTCCAAAGTTCGCACCAGCTGCTTCCCCCTCGCGAGCCTCTCATGGGTAGGGCTGGGCTCAGCCCACGTGCGCATGCCGCCTCGCGGCCAGCACTCGCTCTCGCGAGGCTCTCACCACATGGTCAGTAGGTCCCCCGGAGGACCCTTGGAGAATCACAGCCTCGCAAGCCTACTCAAGGCTCGCCCGGGCTAAAGGTAAATCACAGCAACTAATCTATCACAAGGCCCGTAACGTCATGCGGGCGAGCATTCACCGTTGTTCCTAAAAACATGTGGACAACAATCCTTTTCACATGAGGGGCTTCCCCTCCCAAAATACTCTTACAAACTTTAGGGCCATGCCCGAGCTTTTTCTGCGCAGGATAAACAGCAGGGGGATACTGGATCAGTTAGACATATCGCTCACCGCATCCTCTAGGTTGCCTCCGGAGGCATCACTGGCACCGTTGTCACTGTCACTGGCATCGCCACCACCATCATTGGCGTCATCTTCGCCGCCATTCACCACATCACCTTCATCCGCAGCAACTATCACCCCGTCTTCATCAGGAGCGAAGGCCATGACAAGTGGATCCACGTTGTCCTCCACCCACCGTGCCAGGTCGCCTCGAACGGCCACGAGCACCGGAGCAATGACGGCGTCGAAGTCGAAGTGGGGATCCCTGTCCTGAAGATGGCTGAAGACATGGCAGAATGCACGCCCGAGCAGGCTGCGGCTCCTCTCCTCGACAAGCTGGCGAGCTCTCTCAGAGCAATTCTCTAGATGTGTCACCATGTTAGTGAAGAACTCGAGATGACCGGCATAGTTGGTCACATGGGGTTGCGGAGCGTTCGCATCGCAGATATTGCCAAGGGCCGCATTGGCCCTGTCCCTGAGTACTTGGAGCATGGGGCCATGCATATGCTCCAGCGTCTACCGCTGGAGAATTTCTTCTCTGTTCTGCCGCACAACGGACTCAGCATCGTCAACCAGCCATTGAAGAAGAAGCAGCTCGGCACAGGAGGAGGCCAACTCAGTCTGCATCAAGACCAGGGCGGCTGCGGTGGCCTCTGCGCGCTGCGTCGCTTCGATCAGCTTGGACCTAAGGGCAGCAGTCCTGCCTGCAGCCTCAGCTTCAATCAGCTCCGGCCTCTCATCATACTCGCGCACAAGACCCACGCGAGTTTCCGCCACGCGGCGGTCGACCTCTTCTTGGATTCGAGCCTCCCGCGCGCCAACATCGTCCACCGCCTGGGTAACGCGCTCCCTCGTCTCCAACCGCTCAAGGTCGAGATTGCGCTCGGCGGCCTCTAGCGTCAGTGCTTCTTCACGCCTCCGGAGCTCCTCCTCCTTGATGGGCGTCCCCTTCAGCGACGCAAGGGCGGCCTGGCGCAGCTCCACTTGCTGCTCCAGGGAAGTTGAAAGCACAAGTGCTCCCTAGGTGATTTTGGTAATTAATGTCAACATATCTCTTGTTGGACTAATACTTTTACCTAGTATGTTTCAGATAAGTTCAACAATGGAGTGGCATGGACTAGAGGATGTGGAACCCCTTCAAGATGCTAAGGACAAAGGATTGGCTCAAGCTCCAAGCACAAGACTCTACATTTTCTATTTTAGTGATCCAAGATCAAATTGAGTCTATAGGAAAATCCAATACTATCAAGAGGGGATGAGGTGTTGCTTAATGGCTTGCTTGCTCAAAGTGCTTAGTGATATGCTCCAAAGCCCTCAACTACCTTCTCACATCCACATATAACCCAAACCAAAAGTCTAACTCGGCCCCACTGATTCTTTCTATCCGGCGCCACCGAGTTCAAATGTCATAGCCACTGCCACAAACCCTAGTCAAGTCGGTCTCACCAATAGGGATCTCGGTCTCACTGAGATCGGATTGTAATCTCTCTGTATGTATCCATTATCAGAATCGGTTACACCGAGTTTGAGTAATCGGTCCTACCAAGATTACAGTGCAAACTCTCTGTTCCTCTTCGTAACATTTCGGTCCAACCTAGATGAGCGAATCGGTCCCACCGAGTTTGCCTGACCAACTCTCTGGTTACCTTATTACCAAAATCGGTCCCACCGAGTTTGTTTAATCAGTCTCACCGAGATTACGTTATGCCCTAACCCTAACCACATCGGTCCCACCGAGTTGCATGTTGGTCCCACCGAAAATCCTAACGGTCACATTATTTGCTAAATCGGTCCAACCGAGTTTGACGATTCGGTCCCATCGAGATTGGTAAGTTGTGTGTAACGGTTAGATTTTGTGTGGAGGCTATATATACCCCTCCACCCGCTCTTCATTCATGGAGAGAGCCATCAGAACGTGCCTACACTTCCAGCATCCATTTTCTGAGAGAGAACCACCTACTCATGTGTTGAGATCAAGATATTACATTCCTACCATATGAGTCTTGATCTCTAGCCTTCCCCAAGTTGCTTTCCACTCAAAACTTCTTTCCACCAAATCCAAATCCTGTGAGAGAGAGTTGAGTGTTGGGGAGACTATCATTGAAGCACAAGAGCAAGGAGTTCATCATCAACACACCATTTGTTACTTCTTGGAGAGTGGTGTCTCCTAGATTGGCTAGGTGTCACTTGGGAGCCTCCGACAAGATTGTGGAGTTGAACCAAGGAGTTTGTAAGGGCAAGGAGATCGCCTACTTCGTGAAGATCTACCCTAGTGAGGCAAGTCCTTCGTGGGTGACGGCCATGGTGGGATAGACAAGGTTGCTTCTTCGTGGACCCTTCGTGGGTGGAGCCCTCCGTGCACTCGTGCAGCCGTTACCCTTCATGGGTTGAAGTCTCCATCAACATGGATGTACGATAGCACCACCTATCGGAACCACGACAAAAACATCTGTGTCTCCAATTGCGTTTGCACACTCCAATACCATCCTTTTACATTCTTGCAAGTTGCATGCTTTACTTTCCGCTGCTCGTATACTCTTTGCATGCTTGCTTGTTATATATTGTGATTGTTAAAATTGTGCCAAAACTCCACTTAAACTTAAGGAAATTAAAACCTACAACTTTTCTCACTTAGTGTCTAATCACCCCCCTCTAGACACCTCTTCTCGATCCTTTCAATTGGTATCAAAGCATTGGTATCCATTGCTTTGGTTTAAACAGCATTGGAGGAAGATGGATGAGTCTACTTTGGGGAGTCTTAGACATAGAGTGCCTATACTTGATGGACAACATTTTCATGAGCGGAAAAATGAGATGCTTGTGATTTTCAATGAATATCATTTGAACAAGTACATTGCTAGCCCTTGTGGACCTCATGTTGATCCCATGCATCCTACCCTTGATGAGTCAATTGACATGATTCGCAATCTTAGAACTATTAATCTTATCACTAGAGGCTTGCCTAGAAACTTGATTGGATGTTTGCCTACTCTTGAGTGTGCCTACACTATATGGAAATTTCTTGAGGAACGTTTTCCAAATTATTCCTTGAAAAATCTAGATGAAATTCTCCATAAGTCTATTGCCTTGAGTAAGATGAATTGCAATGATCCTAAGTTTGGTGATTGTCTATTTGAGCTTACAAATCTTATGCATGCCAAAGGAGATGTTGGAATTATTAGCAATATTATTTCCGAAGCTATTAAAATTCATAAAGAAGATCACTGTCAAACTCACTCTAAAAAATCACCCTTTGTAGGAATTGATCCACCACATGACGATGTTGAACATGGATACTGTGATGAGGATGATGATAGTGACTTTGATCTTGATGATGCAATGAGACACTTTGGTCTTATGGCAAATCTTTGGGGATATATGGCAGGAGGAAAGGAATGGGTTCTTGAAAGTGGATGTGCCGATCACATGACCGGAGATAAAGATATGTTTCATGAGCTTGCTGAAAACGACAGCCCTCGAAAGTATGTCACCTTTGGTGATAACTCAAAGGGTAAGGTGGTTGGCCTTGGTAAGGTGGCCATCTCACATGATATCTCCATTCAAAATGTCATGCTCATTGAATCTCTTGGCTACAATTTACTTTCAGTATCTAGACTTGCTGATTTTGGTTTCAATGTCCTATTCGCTGAAGTAGATTGTCAAGTGTTTCGTAGAGATAATCATAAAATGGTATTTACCGGCATTCGCAGAGGTGATCTTTACATTGTTGATTTCACTAAAAAGGCTCAACCTAGAACTTGCTTAATTGCTAAATCATCTAAAGGTTGGTTGTGGCATAGACGGCTAGGTCATGTTGGTATGCGGAACCTTGACAAGCTTATTAAAGGAAATCATATCCTTGGTGTTAATGATGTCATATTTGATAAGGATAGACTTTGCAGCGTTTGTCAAGCAAGTAAACATGTTGGAGGAAGGCATCCCGTGAAGAACATCATGACCACAAGGAGGCCACTCGAGCTACTTCACATGGATCTTTTTGGTCCCAACGCCTACAAAAGTCTCGGTGGAAATTCTTTTGGTCTAGTTATAGTTGATGATTTTTCAAGATTTACATGGGTGATCTTTCTTGATGATAAATCGTAGGTCCAAAAGATCTTCAAAAACATCGCTAGGAAGGCCCAAAATCAATTTGAAGTGAAGATCAAGAAGGTTCGCAGCGACAATGGAACGGAGTTCAAGAACGCAAATGTGGACACCTTTCTTGACGAAGAAGGGATTTCACATGAGTTCTCGACTACGTACACACCTCAACAAAATGGAGTTGTTGAGAGGAAGAACCGGACACTCATCGAAATGGCGAGAATAATGCTTGATGAGTACAAGACGCCAAAGCACTTTTGGGCGGAAGCGGTTGAGACAGCTTGTCATGCAACAAATCGTTTGTATCTTCACAAGCTACTCGGCAAGACAGCATACGAGCTCCTCACCGGTAACAAGCCCCAAGTTGGATACTTTCGAGTATTCGGCTCAAAGTGCTACATTCTTGATAAGCATCATCATTCTAAATTTGCTCCTAAGTCTCATGAAGGTTTCCTACTTGGTTATGGCTCAAACTCTCACACTTACCGTGTCTACAACAATTTCACCCGAAAAGTTGAAGAGATGGTAGATGTGAAGTTTGATGAATCTAATGGCTCGCAAGTAGAGCAATTGCCAATTGATGTAGGAGACAAAGACCCCTCGGAAGCAATCCAAGACTTGTCTATTGGCAAGATTCGTCCAACGGAGGTGAAGGAGAGTACCTCGTCCGTCCAAGTGGAAGCTTCTACCTCACGACAAGGTGAACCAAGAGTTGATACGGAAGCATCCACAAGTGGGACACACCAAGATGAAGAAAACAAGGATGTACACCAAGATGAACATCAACAACCTCCTTCTCCACCACGACAAGAGAACGACAACGTCAACAATGAGGAAGGCCAAGAAGAAGAACACAATGAAGAAGATGTTCCACCTAGATCCAAGCAAAAGCTTTCACGAGTTCGAGCAAGAGTTGCTAAAGACCATCCCATCGAGCAAATCTACAATGATATCCAAACTGGGAGAATCACTCGCTCTAAAACTCGTTTAGCTAACTTTTGTGAACACTATTCATTCATCTCTAGCATTGAACCTATGAAGGTTGAAGAAGCATTGGAAGATCCGGATTGGATAAACGCCATGCATGAAGAGCTACACAACTTTGATAGAAATCAAGTTTGGGCATTGGTTGAGAAGCCCGACAACAACCACAACATCATCGATACCAAATGGGTGTTTTGCAACAAGCAAGATGAATATGGACAAGTAGTTCACAACAAAGCACGTCTCGTCGCCCAAGGCTACACTCAAGTCAAAGGTATGGACTATGGTGAGACATATGCCCCCGTTGCTAGACTTGAGTCCATTCGCATTTTACTTGCCTATGCTAATCACCATGATATCACCTTGTACCAAATGGACATTAAAAGTGCTTTTCTAAATGGTGAAATAGAGGAGGAAGTTTATGTTAAGAAACCTCCCGGATTTGTCAATCCTAAGAAACCTAATCATGTTTACAAACTTCACAAAGCTCTTTATGGTCTTAAACAAGCTCCTAGAGCATGGTATAAATACTTGAGCAAGTTCCTTATTGGAAAAGGCTTTGAAATTGTAAAAATTGATTCCTACTGTTTTAACTAAAAGGGTTAATGGAGAACTATGTGTGTGCCAAATCTATGTTGATGATATTATATTTGGTTCTACTAACCCTCACTTTAGTGAGAAGTTTGGAAAGCTAATGTCGGAGAAGTTTGAGATGTCTATGATGAGTGAACTCAAATTCTTTCTTGGTTTGCAAATCAAGCAAACTAAGGAAGGTACCTTTGTCTCTCAAACAAAGTACACCAAGGACTTATTCAAGAAGTTCAATATGCAAGAATGCAAAGGTATGACTACACCCATGCCTACTAGTGGACATCTTGATTTGACCAAAGATGGTTAACCGGTTGATCAAAAGGTTTATCGCTCTATGATTGGTTCATTGTTATATCTATGTGCTTGACGCCCCGATATTATGCTAAGTGTGTGCATGTGTGCATGATATCAAGACGCTCCTAAAGAATGTCATCTTAAGGCCGTGAAAAGGATAGTGAGATACTTATGTCATCTTAAGGCCGTGAAAAGGATAGTGAGATACTTAATCCATACACCAAATTTTGGCATTTGTTATCCAAAGAGGGCCTCTTTTAATCTTGTTGGCTACTCCGACTCGGACTATGCCGGTGACAAGGTTGATAGAAAGTCCACTTCGGGTACTTGTCAATTTCTTGGTAGATCTCTTGTGTCTTGATCTTCCAAGAAACAAAACTCGGTATCCTTATCCACCGCCGAAGCGGAATACATTGTCGCTGGTTCATGTTGTGCTCAATTACTTTGGATGACCCAAACTCTTAAAGATTGTGGGATATATGTGAAACATGTTCCATTGCTTTGTGACAATGAAAGTGCTATCAAGATTGCTCACAATCCCGTGCAACACTCTCGGACTAAGCATATTGAAGTTCGTCATCATTTCATTCGAGATCATGTTGCCAAAGGGGACATTAATCTTAAACATGTTCGCACCGATAAGCAATTAGCGGATATTTTCACTAAACCACTTGATGAGAAAGTGTTTTGCAGGTTAAGAGGTGAATTGAACATCATTGATGCTTCAAACTTGGAGTAGGAACTCCATTTGATACATGCAAGACATGAGTCTATGACTAATCCTTGATATTTCTATTATGATGATGATCTTATGTCTTGGATATATTTGCACCTTGCATGTTATCTAACCCGTGTAGGTACTTGGATGAATATAAATCTATGAGATTGCAACTCACTCACATCTTGAGCAATCTCTACATCACCAAGTCTCTACACAATGGTGGTTGAAGACAAGGAAGCATGAAACCATTCAAACATATCCTTTGACAAATTTATTATTGAGATTCATGATTGTCGTTTTGGATACACAAGTGCTCTTCCTTGCAAAACTAACCCATATAGGTCGATGAACTCTAATTCCAAAGTGGTGCTCCCAACTCTTGATGAGCTACATCAACCTTGAGCAACCCACAAAAGTTCAACTACATGATCAAGATCACCACCACCACCCAAGGTATGTTATTCCATCTTAGAGAAGCTTTATGTAACGCCCCGAGACCGACGCTCCAGAAGACTTCCAGCTACTTCGAGTTTCATCGTGTGATTTGTTTTGTTTGTTACATCATTTGCATTGCATCATGCCATCATGTCATTTAATTTTTAAAAACTCAACTAAATAAATGGCATAGATCTTTTGATCTATTTAAACCGAGGGAACTCACATGGTGACTTCTCTTTATAACATACCCTCCCGATATTTAGGGAGCTATATTATAAAATATTCCATTGTTTCGGAAATCACCATAACACACTTGCAAAATATCCCATGCCGTTGTTATCTCAATTCTTGTTCTCCAACCTTGCCCCTATTTATTTCATCATTTTCCGGAGCTCCACCAAAAATCCGAACATTTTTGGACCTTCCTTTCTTCTCCTTTTCTTCCTTGATTTATTTTCTATTTTCAGAAAATATAAGAGAGGGAGAAGAAGCCCAGCAGCCTGTAACCTAGCCGGCCTCTTAGGCCCATCCGCAGTCCAGCCCACCTAACCCACTGTTAACCCTAGCCCGATCCCCATCTCTCCCTCTGGCCGCCGCCTTCGCTCGATCCCTCCTCCTCCTTCTCGCACGCACACGCACGCATCGACAGGGAGAGCCCTGCGCCCGATCCTCTCGCAGCCCCAGTCCTCGATCCCCTCCGCTCGCCCGCATCGCCTGGGAGATCCCCACGCGCAGCCTCGCCCTTCTCCTCGCCTGTGCGCCCGATGCCGCCCCGTCTCCGCTCGCCCGCATCATCCGGTCTCCTTCCTCGCCTTCCTCTGGTCCTCCTCCTTCCTCGTGCCCGGTGCCAGCCATGGCCGCCTCGCTGTTGCTCCCCGTGCTGCAGGCCCGAGCACCTCTTCCCCTCCGCCGGCCTCGGCCCCCCGCGGCTGCCGCTGCTGGCCCCGCTGCCGAGCTCTCCAACCGTGCCGGCCTCTCCTTCCTCGCGCCTCCGCCTCCGCCCAAGGCCTCGCCCTTCCTCCTCCTGCATCAGGCGTCCCCGTCGCCGAGCCCCTCGCCGCCCTTCTCCACCTCTCCTGGAGCCCCGTCCGTCGGCCAGCGGAGCCGCTGCTGACTACCTGCGGCCTCGTCCCCAGCCGTCCCCGCTCCTCTCCATCGTGCTGCATCATCGAAGATCGCGGCGCCGCTGTTGGCCTCCTGCCTCTGCCACCAGTCCCGGCCGCCGTCTTTGGCTCCCGAGCGCCAGCCTCCGCTGCAAGCCCCCTGCCCCGCCTCTACTTCGTTTGAGTGGGGTGGAGGACGCGTCTCTGCTCGCCCACTTCGACCGGCGATCTCCTGAAGTTCAGGACCAAGACCGAGACCGCCCCGAACCATGTCGTCTCACCAGGAACGCCAAGGCCATCTTCGGGATTTTCGCCAAGTTCGTCTTCAAATTTGTACGACTACCTCCGATGTGGTTTTCGGCAAGTACCTGGAGGCCACAGTAACACCAAGTACCACGACACCCATGTTCGTCTACGGAATGTGTACCACTACGCCGAAGAGCTTGGATGCACCAAGTTCCACTACGATTGCCGTGTACATCTACCGTCGTCCGAAGACCCGTGTACCACGAGCGCCAAGTTCATCTACGGAACGTGTATGTCTCCAATGGTGTACCACTACCGATGCCGTGTACAACTACTACCACCGACATGTACAACTACTTCCGACGACGACCGCTCCGTGAATGACTACTTCCACTACGAACTCGATCCGCCCCGAAAATGCACGCTTCGAAGGTATAACGCCGAGACGACGCCCGTGACCTAATGCATGTGTTGAATGAGATGCATCGTTTGCTCTGTGATCGAATCATCCTTGCGATGCCCCTCTTTTGCCGTGCCACCGTCCCGTGGGAACCCGGAAGTCGGGAGCACCCCACCATCTTGCATGACTCGCTCACGTCACGCCTCCTTTTGCACCGGTATCTCTATGAGCTACCGGAACCGATATGTTGCCATGGCATCATTTTCGGATATGTTGCCGTGGCACCATTTCTGTTTCGCCGCCGTGGCACCCTTTTCATTCCGCCATGGCGACTAATGCTTCATAACATGCTTATGTTAACGTTTTTATAAAAATTGCATAAAACTTGCATATGTCATCCGCATCATGATAACAACATTTAAAATGTTTAAAAATTATGTTTGCATTAAACTACTAAAAGACATGTGGGGATTTACCGGAATTGTTGTTTGTTGTTCCGGCCTCATTTAAACTTGCCTAGATAGGTAGTTTTCATTTGCTCCACCTCTTGCCATGTTTAATAACACTTAATATTGTTGAGTACCTAACCGAGAGAGCTCTAAATAATTGATGTGGTGTTCCGTCAATATGCAACTCGTGCATATTGAGCTCCACTTAAATTGTAGTGTTGTTTGCTTCATTTTTCCATGCCATGCCTCATTAAACCGGACATGCATCATACTTGATTGTGCATCATGCCATGTTGATGTGCTGGTTGTTTACCATGTTGTTTGTTTCTTTCCGGGTTGCTTCTCTCGTTAGCTTCGGTTTCGTTCCGGAGTTGTGAGGATTCGTTCGTCTACGGTCGTTTGTCTTCTTCATGGACTCTTTCTTCTTCCTTGCGGGATTTCAGGCAAGATGATCATACCCTCGAAATCACTACTATCTTTGCTATGCTAGTTTGCTCGCTCTTTTGCCATGCCAATGCTACGATGCCTACCATTTGCTTGTCAGCCTCCCAAATTGCCATGTCAAACCTCTAACCCACCATGTCCTAGCAAACCGTTGATTGGCTATGTTACCGCTTTGCTCAGCCCCTCTTATAGCGTTGTTAGTTGCAGGTGAAGATTGAAGTTTGTTCCTTGTTGGAACATGGAGATGTTGTTTCTTGTTGGAACATGTTACTTGTTGGGATATCACAATATATCTTATTTAATTAATGCATCTATATACTGGTAAAGGGTGGAAGGCTCGGCCTTATGCCTGGTGTTTTGTTCCACTCTTGCCGCCCTAGTTTCTGTCATATCGGTGTTATGTTCCCGGATTTTGCGTTCCTTATGCGGTTGGGCTATAATGGGAACCCCTTGACAGTTCGCCTTGAGTAAAACTCCTCCAGCAATGCCCAACATTGGTTTTACCATTCGCCACCTAGCCTCTTTTTCCCTTGGGTTTCGCGGACTCAAGGGTCATCATTATTTTACCCCCCC
>NC_041387.1:437233602-437265791 GCF_002162155.2 Triticum dicoccoides
GCCGGTGGCCACCAGGGGCAACTCTGGACTGGCCTACCCGTACCTTGGACAATCTGAGTGTGCCCTGAGAAAGAGATATGCGCAGCTCCTATCGGGATTTGTCGGCACATTCGGGCGGTGTTGCTGGTTTAGTTTTACCCTGTCGAAATGTCTTGTTGTACCAGGATACCGAGTCTGATCGGAGTGTCTCGGGTGGAGGTCTATTCCTTCGTTGACCGTGAGAGCTTGTCATGGGCTAAGTTGGGACACCCCTGCAGGGTATTATCTTTCGAAAGCCGTGCCCGCGGTTATGGGCAGATGGGAATTTGTTAACGTCCGGTTGTAGAAAACCCGAAGTTGACCTTAATTAAAATACATCAACCGTGTGTGTAACCGTGATGGTCTCTTTCCGGCGGAGTCCGGGAAGTGAACACGGTGTTGGAGTTATGTTTGACGTAGGTTGCTCTAGGATCACTTATTGATCGCTACCAGCTTCACGACCGTGCCTTGCTTCTCTTCTCGCTCTCTTTTGCGATTGTAGCCACCATATATGCTAGTCGCTTGCTGCAGCTCCACCTCATTACTCCATCCTTCCTATAAGCTTAAATAGTCTTGATCTCGCGGGTGCGAGATTGCTGAGTCCCCGTGGCTCACAGATACTTCAAAAACCAGTTTGCAGGTGCCTACATTACCGAGCAGGTGACGCAACCAAGCTTAAGGAGGAGCTCGATGAAGATCTTGCCCTTTGTGTTGTTTCGTTCTAGTTGATCAGTAGTGGAGCCCAGTTGGGGTCGATCGGGGACCTTTGTCGCATCTGGGGTTCTTCTTTTATTTTGGTTCCGTAGTCGGACCTTGATTGTATCTGGATGATGTAATGCTTTATTCATGTAATTGTGTGAAGTGGCGATTGTAAGCCAACTATGTATCTCTTTCCCTTATGTATTACATGGGTTGTGTGAAGATTACCTCACTTGCGACATTGCTTTCAATGCGGTTATGCCTCTAAGTCGTGCTTCGACACGTGGGAGATATAGCCGCATCGAGGGCGTTACACTTTACCCCAAGGCATGAGTCAAAGCAACTCGACAAGATGAGAATACATCAAGATGCTTAAACGAAAAATGGTAACCCCGTTTTGAGCTTAAACAATGAGTATGACCCATGATCAAGTGATTTCACTTGACTCCTAAGTCAATATACTCTAACATAGGTGACTTTGTCGCCGACCAACTCTAAATTCTTTTTGTTCTGCATTCCCTGAATCCAATTCATTGCAAATCTTTTAGTTAATTCCTTGCAAATCCTTGTGAGATATTACTTGTCTAGTGAGCTAAGGTGACAAGTGTTTTTTCTGTGATGAACTCGATCACACCGGTCTGTTGTTTTCGGTCCAGCCGAATCCTTTTGGTGCAACCGAAGCATAAAACTTGGTGCCACCGATTTCACTATAGGAAAGACAGCTTGCCACTAGTTTCTGCTTTATTCTTGATCTAGCTCCACTCAATGAATCTTGTCCTCTACCAGCATCACATTCAACTTGCTGCTTTGTTCTGTGACTCTAGGACCAAACCCATTCATGACAAAAATCCAGAAGAACCCTTCTTGGAAATTGATGTCAAAGGGGGAGAGAGAGATCACATCAAAGCTTAATCATATCTATAGGGGGGAGAATACTCAAGGGGAGAGAGAGTAATCATCAAGGACCCCATATGCTTGGTATTCAAGAGGAGAGAAGTCACATGTCTTCAAGAGGGGAAAGACACGTTCATATTTGTTTGTTTGCATTAGCTCTGTTTATTCTCTCTGAGCTCTGTTTATTCTCTTTGAGCTCTAATTTTCTGTTCCCTATCTTCTCCCAGTATCCCATGCTAGATTCAGGGGGAGCAAGACATCTAAGGGAAGGAAATCCTTGAATTCTTTGCACATCTTTACCTTTGGGGACATGTCTATGTTCAATGTGGTACTTAGTACTCACTCTACATGTCATCCCAGTCTTGGTTATCTTGTGGTTTCTTTTGTTTGCTCTGGCTAGTAGGTGCATCTGTGTTATCTAACCTTGTTTACGCAGGTTCATTCCATCCTAAGCCAACTCAAGACCACAAGGTAAGTATATGCATCACAGTCATGTTTATGAGGATCTCTTGCTGATGTACATACTATTTGCAAGAAGGACTCATGAGCATGGGGGTACATTTCCCATATTCACATATTTTGCTCTGATGCATATAGCCAAGATACATGTAACACATTGCCTACTCTGTCATGGTTATGCATTCACTTGCTCCTATATTCCACATTTTCATGATTGCATACATGTAGGGGAGCCTATGCATGTTACATGTCTTTCCAAAGCTTTACTTGTTATTCTCTATATCTTTATCTAAAGCTTTGATGTATGTTGTCTTCAATTACCAAAAAGAGGGAGATTGGAAGCACAAGTGCTCCCTGGGTGATTTTGGTAATTAATGTCAACATATCTCTTGTTGGACTAATACTTTTACCTAGTATGTTGCAGATAAGTTCAACAATGGAGTGGTATGGACTATAGGATGTGGAACCCCTTCAAGAAGGACAAAGGATTGGCTCAAGCTCCAAGCACAAGGCTCTACATTTTCTATTTTAGTGATCCAAGATCACATTGAGTCTATAGGAAAAGCCAATACTATCAAGAGGGGATGAGGTGTTGCTTAATGGCTTGCTTGCTCAAAGTGCTTAGTGATATGCTCCAAAGCCCTCAACTACCTTCTCACATCCACATATGACCCAAATCAAAAGTCTAACTCGGCCCCATCGATTCTTTCTATCCGGCGCCACCGAGTTCAGATGTCACAGCCACTGCCACAAACCCTAGTCAAGTCGGTCTCACCGATAGGGATCTCAGTCTCACCGAGATCGGATTGTAATCTCTCTGTATGTATCCATTATCAAAATCAGTTACACCGAGTTTGAGTAATCGGTCCTACTGAGATTATAATGCAAACTCTCTATTCCTCTTCGTAACATTTTGGTCCAACCGACATGAGCGAATCGGTCCCACCGAGTTTGCCTGACCAACTCTCTGGTTAGCTTATTACCAAAATTGGTCCCACCGAGTTTGTGTAATCGGTCCCGCCGAGATTACGTTATGCCCTAACCCTAACCACATCGGTCCCACCGAGTTGCATGTCGGTCCCATCGAAAATCCTAACGGTCACATTATTTGCTAAATCGGTCCGACCGAGTTTGACGATTCAGTCCCACCGAGATTGGTAAGTTGTGTGTAACGATTAGATTTTATGTGGAGGCTATATATACCCCTCCACCCACTCTTCATTAGTGGAGAGACCCATCAGAACGTGCCTACACTTCCAGCATCCATTTTCTGAGAGAGAACCACCTACTCATGTGTTAAGATCAAGATATTCCATTCCTACCATATGAATCTTGATCTCTAGCCTTCCCCAAGTTGCTTTCCACTCAAATCTTCTTTCCACAAAATCCAAATCCTGTGAGAGAGAGTTGAGTGTTGGGGAGACTATCATTTGAAGCACAAGAGGAAGGAGATCATCATCAACACACCATTTGTTACTTCTTGGAGAGTGGTGTCTCCTAGATTGGCTAGGTGTCACTTGGGATCCTCTGACAAGATTGTGAAGTTGAACCAAGGAGTTTGTAACGGCAAGGAGATTGCCTACTTCGTGAAGATCTACCCTAGTGAGGCAAGTCCTTCGTGGGCGACGGCCATGGTGGGATAGACAAGGTTGCTTCTTCGTGGACCCTTCGTGGGTGGAGCCCTCCGTGGACTCGCGCAGTCGTTACCCTTCATGGGTTGAAGTCTCCATCAACATGGATGTACGATAGCACCACCTATCGGAACCACGACAAAAACATCCGGGTCTCCAACTGCGTTTGCACACTCCAATCCCATCCCTTTACATTCTTGCAAGTTGCATGCTTTACTTTCCGCTGCTCATATACTCTTTGCATGCTTGCTTGTTATGTATTGTGATAGTTAAAATTGTGCGAAAAATCCACTTAAACTTAAAGAAATTAAAAACTACAACTTTTCTCACTTAGTGTCTAATCACCCCCCTCTAGACACCTCTTCTTGATCCTTTCAGAAGTGCTCTAGGCTTGGAGCTCCCACGCGCGCTTCTCCGCAATCTCATGTTGTTGGTCTGCTTCCCGAGCCTCCTCAATAGCTCGGGAGCAGGCCTTTCGCGAGGCTGCAAGGGATGCTTCGACCTTAACGTCGTCGAGCTCGCGCTGATGACGCGCAAGGTTGACTGCCACCTTCAGCTTGTGCCGATCCTCAACTAGCCGCATGCCTTCAGCTTCAAGACACGCGTCCACGTCCGCGAGCTCTCTACCGAGCTGTCCCATCGCGTCCATCACTTTTCGGAGGAACTCTTGGCAAACAACGCTGCGCTCCCGCACTCGCTTGAGCATGTAGTCAATATCATCCTCCGTCACTAATGTTGGTGTAGGGGCCCGAAGCGGTTCGCCCTCTCACGGTAGGGGGCTGGGGGTTGGCGCCCCCACAATCGCTGAGCGGGTTCCGCAAGGGACCCTGGCTAGCGCAGATCCATCCCCAGAAGAAGAGCCAAGGATCGACTTCAACCATTCGCTGTCCACAATCAGAGAAGGAGCCCGGGGCAGGCTGGTCGCGCCTCGGGCGAGGTCGAGAAGGAAAGGCGGCAAGGGAACAGGCTCGAGGCACCATGCGGGCCGGCTTACTTCTCCGGCCGAACTCGCGTTAGGGGCAGCACGCAGGCTCAGGACACTCAAGGCCAGCGATGGAGGTGAGGCCGGAGGAAGTTGCTTTGCAGCAGACTCCGCAGGCTTGGCAGGAGGGATCCTGGAGGGCTATAGTCAGGAAAGGGACCAACGATTGAGGAATTACAAGAATGAGGTACTTACTCATCGATGGTGTAGTACTTCCTATGCTTCAATGGTCGGCAGGGGCGCTCGCTGCCACTCGAAGACTCCTTCCTCTTGCGGAGGGCGTCGAAATCTATGCGGAACCGACCCAGGTGCTTGATACGTCCATTTTGCATCATGCTTTTATATCGATATTTATCGCATTATGGGATGTTATTTCACGATATGTCACAATACTTATGGCTATTCTCTCTTATTTTACAAGGTTTACCATGAAGAGGGGGAATGCCGACAGCTGGAATTCTGGCTGGAAAAGGAGCAAATATTGGAGACCTATTCTGCGCAACTCTAAAAGTCCTGAAACTCCACGGAATATCTTAAAATAAATAAAGAAAAATCATCGCCAAAGATGAAGGCCAGGGGCCCCACACCCTGCTAACGAGGGTGGGGGGCGCGCCCCTCCCCCTTGGCGCGCCCCCTACCTCATGGGCCCCCTGGTGGCTCTCCGACGCCCATCTTCTCCTATATGAAGTCTTTCGATGAGAAAAAATAAGAAGCAACCTTTCGGGACGAGACTCCGCCGCCACGAGGCGGAACCTTGGCGGAACCAATCTAGGGCTCCGGCAGAGCTGTTCTGCCGGGGACACTTCCCTCCGGGAGGGGGAAATCATCACCATCGTCATCACCAACGCTCCTCTCATCGGGAGAGGGCAATCTCCATCAACATCTTCACCAGCACCATCTCATCTCCAAACCCTAGTTCATCTCTTGTATCCAATTCTTGTCTCCAAGTCCGGGATTGGTGCTAGTAGGTTGCTAGTAGTGTTGATTACTCCTTGTAGTTGATGCTAGTTGGTTTATTTGGTGGAAGATCATATGTTCAGATCCTTTATGCACATTATATCCCCTCTGATTATGAACATGAATATGCTTTGTGAGTAGTTACGTTTGTTCCTGAGGACAAGGGAGAAGTCTTGCTATTAGTAGTCATGTGAATTTGGTATTCGTTCGATATTTTGATAAGATGTAAGTTGTCTAACCTCTAATGGTGTTATGTGAATGTCGACTACATAACACTTCACCATTATTTGGGCCTAGAGGAAGGCATTGGGAAGTAATAAGTAGATGATGGGTTGCTAGAGTGACAGAAGCTTAAACCCTAGTTTATGCATTGCTTCATAAGGGGCTGATTTGGATCCATATGTTTCATGCTATGGTTAGGTTTACCTTAATACTTTTGTTGTAGTTGCGGATGCTTGCAATAGAGGTTAATCATAAGTGGGATGCTTGTCCAAGTAAGGGTAGTACCCAAGCACTGGTCCACCCACATATCAAATTATAAAAGTACCGAACGCGAATCATATGAGTGTGATGAAAACTAGCTTGACGATATTCCCATGTGTCCTCGGGAGCGCTTTTCCTATTATAAGAGTTTGTTCCGGCTTGTCCTTTGCTACAAAAAGGATTGGGCCACCTTGCTGCACTTTATTTACTTTTGTTACTTGTTGTTCGTTACAATTTACCTTATCACAAAACTATCTCTTACCACTTATTTCAGTACTTACAGAGAATACCTTGCTGAAAACCGCTTATCATTTCCTTCTGCTCCTCGTTGGGTTCGACACTCTTACTTATCGAAAGGACTACGATAGATCCCCTATACTTGTGCGTCATCAAGACTCTTTTCTGGCGCCGTTGCCGGGGAGTGTAGCGCCTTTGGTAAGTGGAATTTGGTAAGGAAAATTTTATATAGTGTGCTGAAATTTTCTGTCACTTGTTACTATGGAAAGTGAATCTTTGAGGGGCTTGTTCGGGGTATCTTCACCCCGTCCAGTAGAGCAAAGAGTTGCTCCTCAACCTAATGAACCTATTGAAAATGAAACTCCTTTTGAATTTCCTTCGGGTATTATGGAAAAACTGCTGGCTAATGCTTTTACAGGAGATGGAACAAAGTATCCTGACGAGCATCTACGCTATTTGGATGATATTTGTGGATTATTTAAGCTTGCAGGTATACCCGATGATGTTGTTAAGAAGAAGGCTTTCCCTTTATCTTTGGAGGGAGACGCATCGACATGGTATAAGCTATGTGATGATACAAGATCATGGAACTATAAAAGAGTGAAATTGGAATTTCATCAAAAGTATTACCCTATGCATCTTGTTCATCGTGATCGCAATTATATATATAATTTTTGGCCTCGCGAAGGATAAAGCATCGCTCAAGCTTGGGGGAGGCTTAAATCAACGTTATATTCATGCCCCAATCATGAGCTTCCAAGAGAAATAATTATGCAAAGTTTTTATGCTCGGCTTTCTCATAATAATCAAACCATGCTCGATACTTCTTGTGTTGGCTCTTTTATGATGAAGACTATTGAATTCAGATGGAATTTATTGGATAGAATTAAATGCAACTCTGAAGATTGGAACCTCGACGAAGGTAAGGAGTCAGGTATGACACCTAAGTTTGATTGTGTTAAATCTTTTATGGATACCAATATTATCCGTAAGTTTAGCACTAAATATGGACTTGACTCTGAGATAGTAGCTTCTTTCTGTGAATCTTTTGCTACTTATGTTGATCTCCCCAAGGAGAAGTGGTTTAAATATCATCCTCCAATAGAAGTAAAAGTAGTTGCACCTATTAAAGTTGAAGAAAAGACCATCACTTATAATGATCCTATTGTTCCCACCTCTTATGTTGAGAAACCACCTTTCCTGCTAGAGTAAAGGCTCGTGCTAAAGCTTGAACTGTTGTTCGTAAAAGCAATACTAGAACTTATACACCTCCTGAGCAAGTCAAAGTAGAACCTAATATTGCTATTGTTAAAGATCTCTTGTCCAATAATATTGATGGGCATGTTATTGAATTCCTTGGTGAAACTGCTAGAATTGCTAAATCGTGTGATAGAGATAAACATAGACCCGTGGTAGGCGTGCCTGTTATTTCTATTAAAATAGGAGATCATTGTTATCATGTCTTATGTGATATGGGTTCTAGTGCTAGTGTTATACCCATTGACTTATATAAAGAAATTATGCATGATATCGCACCTGCTGAGTTAGAAGATATTGATGTTAGCATTAAACTTGCCAATAGAGATACTATATCTGCAATGGGAATTGTTAGAGATGTTGAAGTCTTGTGTGGGAAAACCAAATATCCCGCTGATTTTCTTGTTCTTGGTTCTCCACAAGATAGCTTTTGTCCCATTATATTTGGTAGACCCTTCTTGAATACTGTTAATGCTAAGATAGACTGGGAAAAGAATGTTGTTACTATTGGCTTGGATGATATGGTTCATGAGTTTAATTTCTCTAAATTTAGTAAACAACATCGTGAGGAAGAATTTCCTAGTAAGGATGAAATTATTGGTCTTGCTTCTATTGTTGTACCTCCTAGTGATCCTTTAGAACACTATTTGCTAGACCATGAAAATGAGATGTTCATGAATGAAAGAAGGGAAATAGATGAAGTATTCTTTAAATAGGAACCTATTCTGCAACACAATTTGCCTGTTGAAATCCTAGGGGATCCTCCTCCACCCAAGGGTGATCCCGTGTTTGAGCTTAAACCATTGCCTGATAATCTTAAGTATGCTTATCTTGGTGAAAAGAAAATATATCATGTTATTATTAGTGCTAACCTTTCAGAGCATGAAGAAGAAAGATTATTGAAAACTCTGAAGAAGCACTATGCCGCTATTGGATATACTCTTGATGACCTTAAGGGCATTAGTCCCTCTCTATGTCAACATAAAATAAATTTGGAAGCGGATGCCAAACCAGTTCGTGATCCTCAACGATGTTTGAATCCTAAAATGAAAGAAGTGGTAAGAAAAGAAATACTCAAGCTTCTGGAGGCAGGTATAATTTATCCTGTTGCTGATAGTCAGTGGGTAAGTCCTGTCCATTGTGTCCCTAAGAAGGGAGGTATTACTATTGTCCCTAATGATAAAGATGAATTGATCCCGCAAAGAATTATCACAGGTTATAGGATGGTAATTGATTTCCGCAAATTAAATAAAGCTACTAAGAAAGATCATTACCCCTTACCTTTTATTGATCAAATGCTAGAAAGATTATGCAAACATACACATTATTGCTTTCTAGATGGTTATTCTGGTTTCTCTCAAATACATGTGTCGGCTAAAGATCAATCAAAGACTACTTTTACATGCCCTTTTGGTACTTTTGCTTATAGACCTATGCCTTTTGGTTTATGTAATGCACCTGCTACCTTTCAAAGATGCATGATGGCTATATTCTCCGATTTTTGTGAAAAGATTTGTGAGGTTTTCATGGACGACTTTTCCGTCTATGGTTCCTCTTTTGATGATTGCTTGAGCAATCTTGATCGAGTTTTGCAGAGATGTGAAGAAACTAATCTTGTCTTGAATTGGGAAAAGTGCCACTTTATGGTTAATGAAGGTATTGTCTTGGGGCACAAAGTTTCTGCAAGAGGTATTGAAGTCGATAAAGCCAAGGTTGATGCTTGTGAAAAGATGCCATGTCCCAAGGACATCAAAGGTATAAGAAGTTTCCTTGGTCACGCCGGATTTTATAGGAGGTTCATTAAGGACTTCTCAAAAATTTCTCAGCCTCTGACTAATTTATTACAAAAAGATGTACCATTTGTCTTTAGTGATGATTGTGTAGAAGCATTTGAAATACTTAAGAAAGCATTAGTCTCTGCACCTATTGTTCAGCCACCTGATTGGAATTTACCCTTTGAAATTATGTGTGATCCTAGTGATTATGCTGTAGGTGTTGTTCTAGGGCAAAGAGTTGATAAGAAGTTAAATGTTATCCATTATGCTAGTAAGACTCTAGACGATGCTCAAAAAAATTATGCTACTACCGAAAAGGAACTTTTAGCAGTTGTGTTTGCCTGTGATAAATTCAGACCCTATATTGTTGATTCTAAAGTAACCATTCACACCGATCATGCTGCTATTAAATATCTTATGGAAAAGAAAGATGCAAAACCTAGACTCATTAGATGGGTTCTCTTGCTTCAAGAATTTGATTTGCATATTGTTGATAGAAAAGGAGCTGAGAACCTAGTTGCAGACAACTTGTCTAGGCTAGAGAATGTTCTTGATGACCCACTACCTATTGATAATAGCTTTCCTGATGAGCAATTAAATGTCATAAGTAGTTCTCGTAGCACTCCATAGTATGTTGATTATGCTAATTATATTGTTGCTAAATTTATACCACCTAGCTTCACATACCAACAAAAGAAAAAGTTCTTTTATGATTTGAGACATTACTTTTGGGATGAACCACATCTTTATAAAGAAGGAGTAGATGGTGTTATTAGACGTTGTGTACCTGAGCATGAACAGGAACAGATCCTACGCAAGTGTCACTCCGAAGCTTATGGAGGACACCACGCTGGAGATAGAACTGCACATAAGGTATTGCAATCTGGTTTTTATTGGCCTACTCTCTTCAAGGATGCCCGTAAGTTTGTTTTATCTTGTGATGAATGTCAAAGAATTGGTAATATTAGTAGACGTCAAGAAATGCCTATGAATTATTCACTTGTTATTGAACCATTTGATGTTTGGGGCTTTGATTATATGGGACCTTTTCCTGCCTCTAATGGATATACACATATTTTAGTTGTTGTTGATTACGTTACTAAGTGGGTAGAAGCTATTCCAACTAGTAGTGCTGATCATAACACTTCTATTAAAATGCTTAAGGAAGTTATTTTTCCGAGGTTTGGAGTCCCTAGATATTTAATGACTGATGGTGGTTCACACTTTATTCATGGTGCTTTCCGTAACATGCTTGCTAAATACGACGTTAATCATAGGATTGCATCTCCATATCACCCGTAGTCTAGTGGTCAGGTAGAATTGAGCAACAGAGAGCTCAAATTAATTTTGCAAAAGACTGTCAATAGGTCTAGAAAGAATTGGTCCAAGAAACTGAATGATGCATTATGGGCCTATAGAACTGCATATAAGAATCCTTTGCGTATGTCTCCGTATAAAATGGTTTATGGAAAAGCATGTCACTTACCTCTCGAACTAGAACATAAGGCATATTGGGCTATTAAAGAGCTCAACTATGATTTCAAACTTGCCGGTGAGAAGATGTTATATGATATTAGCTCACTTGATGAATGGAGAACCCAAGCTTATGAAAATGCCAAGCTGTTTAAAGAAAAAGTTAAAAGGTGGCATGACAAAAGGATACAAAAGCGTGAGTTTAATGTAGGTGATTATGTATTACTATACAACTCTCATTTAAGATTTTTTGCAGGAAAAATTCTCTCTAAATGGGAAGGTCCTTACATTATCGAGGAGGTCTATCGTTCCGGTGCCATAAAAATCAATAACTTCGCAGGCACAAACCCGAAGGTGGTAAAGGGTCAAAGAATCAAACATTATATCTCAGGTAATCCCATAAATGTTGAAACCAATATTATTGAAACCGTAACCCCGGAGGAATACATAAGGGACACTTTCCAGAACGTTCCAGACTCCGAAAAGTAATAGATATGTGGTACGGAAAGTAAACCAACCCCAAAACAATTTTTAAAGCAATATTTTTCCGTTTTGGAATATTTAGAAAAATAGAAAAATAAGTAGCAGTCCGGGGAGGACACGAGGCCTCCACGAGGCAGGAGGGCGCGCCCTACCCCCCTGGGCGCGCCCCCCTACCTCGTGAGCACCTCGTGTGCCCTCTGGACTCCGTTTTCTTGCACGATACGTATTTTGGTTGGTAAAAATTCATTATATATTCTCCCGAAGGTTTTGACGACCGTATCACACAAATATCCTCTATTTTCGTTTCGAGTTGTTTCCATTGCAGATCTGAGGATTCCGGAGACTCGATCATCCTTCTATGAGGGTGAGCCTATGCCATGGAAGGTGGACGACAAGCTTCCATCATCAACAACACCTCCACCATCAACAACAAAGAAGGAGATATAATCACATGGGTATGGGCACTCCCCTTGGCAACTGCCAAGCTTGGGGGAGGTGCCCCAGTATCGTATCACCATAACAACTCCTATCTTTACCATTTTTCTTAGTTCGATCCTATTAGTAGTATCTTGATTTAGTAGAATAAAGTCATGGCACGATCTAGTTTTGAGTTTTGCTTTATGATCCCTCTATGCAATCGAGTCCGTGAGCTATATATAATAAAGATTAGTGTTGAGTCAAGGGCTTGATTACTTTGCCATGATCTTGGGTGAATAAAGAAAAGAATAAAAAGAACTAAGAGCTCATATTGATCTTATTGAAAGTAATGACTTCACATAGAAAGAGTATGATGATTTAAAGTTATTGGGAGTTGGCAAATATAGCTTTGGTCATCGTTGCAATTAATAGGAAGTAATAAGGAGAGAGAGGTCTCACATATAGATATATTATCATTGACATCTTTTATGATTGGGAACACTCATTAAAATATGACATGCTAAAGAGTTGATGTTGGACAAGGAAGACAATGTAATGAGTTATGTTTTCTTATATCTGAGATAAAGTATATTGTCATGGATCTCCTAACATGTTGAGCTTGCCTTTCCCCCTCATGCTAGCCAAATTCTCAGCACCAAGTAGAGATGCTACTTGTGCTTCCAAATACCCCTAAACCAGTTTAGCCATGAGACTCCACCATATCTACCTATGGATTGAGTAAGATCCTTCAAGTAAGTTGTCATCGGTGCAAGCAATAAAAATTTCTCTCTAAGTATGCATGACTTATTAGTGCAGAGAAATAAGCTTTGTACGAACTTGTTGTGGACACAATAAAAGCGACGGACTGCATAATAAAGGTTCGCATACAAGGGGCAATATAAAGTGACGTTCTTTTGCATTAAGATTTTGTGCATCCAACCATAAAAGCGCATGGCAACCTCTGCTTCCCTCTGCGAAGGGCCTATCTTTTATTATTATCCTCTACTTTATGCAAGAGTCATGGTGATCTTCACCTTTCCTTTTTCATTTTATCCTTTGGCAAGCTCAGCATGTTGGAAAGAACATGATATATATATATATCTAATTGGACATTACCCTTGAGGTAAAAGGTTGTGGGGCAAAACTACCAGCCCCTATCTTTCTCTGTGTCCGGTTAAAACTCTGTAACCACAAGTATTGCGTGAGTGTTAGCAATTATGAAGGACTAAGTGATAGTTGAGTATGTGGACTTGCTTTTAAGCTCTGACATAGACTCTTTCCGATGTTATGATAAATTGCAATTGCTTCAATGACTGAGGGTATAATTTGTTGGTGCTCAATAAGGTTTATGCTACATACTTTGGCTTTGTGAAAGGATCATCACTTGAACATAAGTAATCATATGACAAATCTATATATGTTGCTGTTATGAAAATAATCATGATGCCTTCATGTCCGTATTTTATTTTTATCGACGCCTCTACTTCTAAACATGAGGACATATTTATTGTTATCGGCTTTTCGCTTGAGTACAAGCGAGGTCTAAGCTTGGGGGAGTTGATACGTCCATTTTGATCATGCTTTTATATCGATATTTATCGCATTATGGGATGTTATTTCACGATATGTCACAATACTTATGGCTATTCTCTCTTATTTTACAAGGTTTACCATGAAGAGGGGGAATGCCGGCAACTGGAATTCTTGCTGGAAAAGGAGCAAATATTGGAGACCTATTCTGCGCAACTCCAAAAGTCCTGAAACTCCACGGAATATCTTAAAATAAATAAAGAAAAATCGTCGCCAAAGATGAAGGCCAGGGGGCCCACACCCTGCTCACGAGGGTGGGGGGCGCGCCCCTCCCCCCTGGGCGCGCCCCCTACCTCATGGGCCCCCTGGTGGCTCTCCGACGCCCATCTTCTCCTATATGAAGTCTTTCGATGAGAAAAAAATAAGAAGCAACCTTTCGGGATGAGACTCCGCCGCCACGAGGCGGAACCTTGGCGGAACCAATCTAGGGCTCTGGCAGAGCTGTTCTGCCGGGGACACTTCCCTCCGGGAGGGGGAAATCATCACCATCGTCATCACCAACGCTCCTCTCATCAGGAGAGGGCAATCTCCATCAACATCTTCACCAGCACCATCTCATCTCCAAACCCTAGTTCATCTCTTGTATCCAATTCTTGTCTCCAAGTCCGGGATTGGTGCTAGTAGGTTGCTAGTAGTGTTGATTACTCCTTGTAGTTGATGCTAGTTGGTTTATTTGGTGGAAGATCATATGTTCATATCCTTTATGCACATTATATCCCCTCTGATTATGAACATGAATATGCTTTGTGAGTAGTTACGTTTGTTCCTGAGGACAAGGGAGAAGTCTTGCTATTAGTAGTCATGTGAATTTGGTATTCGTTCGATATTTTGATAAGATGTAAGTTGTCTAACCTCTAGTGGTGTTATGTGAACGTCGACTACATAACACTTCACCATTATTTCGGCCTAGAGGAAGGCATTGGGAAGTAATAAGTAGATGATGGGTTGCTAGAGTGACAGAAGCTTAAACCCTAGTTTATGCGTTGCTTCATAAGGGGCTGATTTGGATCCATATGTTTCATGCTATGGTTAGGTTTACCTTAATACTTTTGTTGTAGTTGCGGATGCTTGCAATAGAGGTTAATCATAAGTGGGATGCTTGTCCAAGTAAGGGCAGTACCCAAGCACCGGTCCACCCACATATCAAATTATCAAAGTACCGAACGCGAATCATATGAGCGTGATGAAAACTAGCTTGACGATATTCCCATGTGTCCTCGGGAGCGCTTTTCCTATTATAAGAGTTTGTTCCGGCTTGTCCTTTGCTACAAAAAGGATTGGGCCACCTTGCTGCACTTTATTTACTTTTGTTACTTGTTGTTCGTTACAATTTACCTTATCACAAAACTATTTGTTACAACTTATTTCAGTACTTGCAGAGAATACCTTGCTGAAAACCGCTTATCATTTCCTTCTGCTCCTCGTTGGGTTCGACACTCTTACTTCGAAAGGACTACGATAGAACCCCTATACTTGTGGGTCATGAGTGCTCAGCATGCGGGCCGGTGCGAGGAGCAGATGAAGAAGCACTCAGGCAGCCAACCTTAGGGGAGCCAAGCTGGGAGGAGCGAACAGGCACCGCTTCCTGATGACGTGACGAGGCCTCGGGGGCTCCTGCCTTGGGAGTCGCAGGTCGGTTCTCCACATCAACAACCGCCTCAGGGCGGGCTTCAGAAGCTCCGAAGGATGACGCCTTGATAGCCCCGTGCGATGTCGGGACCACGACACCAGAGCCTCCAGCTTCAAGCGATGCTTGCCTCCCTGCACCAGCTCCTGGGGCAAGATCGGTGTTGCCGAAGGGGAAGGGAACCACGGCGACAGGATTCTCGCGAGGCCCCACAAGGCTGGCCGGGCACAACCCCCATTCATCGAAGCGAGGTATCTGCCTCGCAAACTCGGCCCCGCCCGAGTAGAGATACAAGAGGCTGCCCCGTGCCGGATATCACCCGGCGATGGGTCGCCCGTCAAGACCTCCAACACCTTCTTCAGCATCTCGGGCGCCAGCTCCGTCTCCTGGAGCCTCATGCGGTCCTGATGCCGAGTCAAGGCCCACATCGGTCAGGAGTGGCGCTGGAGAGGAGCAACGCGACACTAGAGGAACTCCTTCACCACCCGGGGCGCAGTCACACCGAGTTCTCTCAACCTCCCCAGTCGGCACCAAACGAAGGAGAGCCGGGGGCTCGCGAGCCTCTCGTGGCCCCATCCCAGATTGGGGATAGCAGGCAATGTCGGATGCGAGAGCAGGGGCCTGGGCACTCCGACATCCACATACAGCCACCGCGTCCGGAACCCACTCATGGAAGGTGGAAGACTAAAATCAATCCCCGAGGTGGTCGTCTCTGCCACTGTCTAGAAGCTCACGCACCCCGAGCACTGCAATAGGTCGGTCAGGCGCGGGGAGAAGAAGTGGCGCAAGAGGGCAATGGAAGGAGCAATGCCCACCATGGATTCACAGACAAAGGCGAAGACAGCAAGAAGGGTAACGGATTGAGGATCAAGATGCATCATATGGATCTGATAATGGGAAAGCACCACACTGAAAAAGGCGGAGAAAGGAGGAACCAGGCCAGCCCACAGGGCCTTGTTGGAGAATCGAACCTCCGTGACAATCCTGTCAACGGAGGCATGGGATGCATGCCAAACCATCATCCTTCCACACTCATTGAAGCTGGACGCGAGTGCGGGGCGGATCTTCTCCAAGGCCTCCAGATTGAGCACCAGCGACCGGCCGACGGTGGGCTCGATTGCCGGGGACGAGCTGGATGAGGACACGGGCTTCTTCCCCTTCTCTTTGCTAGTTGGCGCCATAGCGATGGAGGGGGCAGAGCTCAAGTCGGATTGGAAGCGAAAATAGAGGTTTGAGGAAGAAAGGGGAACAGGAAGCACGTGGGCAGTGAGGAGGGAATAACTGTGTAAAGCTTCGTGGCCGCCTAGCCAGGCAGATATTGGGGGAGCATGGGGAAGCAGAGACGCCCACGCCCAATCAGCCGCCATGCGGTGACCAAGGCCGTAGGCTGTTGGGGCCCGCGGTGCTCCGTACTTGCCCTTTGGCTTTGCTGCTAAGCCAAGTCCGAGTGCGCCTTGGGCCCAGGGGCTACTGTCGGTGTTCTAGGAACGGGGGTCCCCAGACTTGCTTGCCTGCGGCCTGCGGCGTAGCTCAAGCAGTGGCCCAGTACGTCCCGTCTTCATCAACCCAAGTTCAAGACCCTCGCGAGGGGCCAAGCCTCACGGGGCGGACGGCACAAGGCTTCCTCAGGGCGGCCTCACCAGGCAGGCTCGCAAGGAGGTGGAGAGATCAAGGCAAGGAGTACCTCACGAGGTGCTCGTGACGCAAGCCGTGATGATCAAGACCAGGCGGGTGCCAGGCGGGCACCAGCCAGTGCAGTGTCCTCGTTTCCTCTTTGGTGCAAAGGGGGCAAGCGCAGGCGCGGAGTATCGAGGCATCAGCCAAAGGTTTCCATATCGGTGCAACGAGACCAAGATCAGCAGAGCGGCAGGACAGAGATCACCGTGGAGCCCAAGATGGCATCATCACCAGTGCCTTTGGCAGTCGAAGACCAAATTTAGTCAGGATAGCTTGTACTAGCTGTCCCCCTTCAAAATGGCCATTGTTGGCTCCCTCCCCGCTCAATATTTGGGAAGAGGACCAGGTCCTCTATATATAGAGATAGCCACCACAGTAGAGGGGATCGAATCCTTCCTAGTAGAACACCGCACCAGCTCAAGAACACCCCTCGCGAGGTTGTTCTTCCTCTGTACTATTCATCATCAGCCCTAGAGGCAATCCATCACACCACACACTGGATTAGGGTATTACACCACAACGGTGGCCTGAACCAGTATAAACCTCGTGTCCCTTGTGTTGTTCATCGTGCTAGCTTAGAATCATGGTGAGGTTTTGGGGCGTGAATCGGTAGGGAGAAGATCTTCGTGTGCACCCCAGAGTTCGAACCTTAAGGGTTTTGCCGAAACCAGATATCCGACAACCACTATCGCTTTGGGGTTATGCATTAGAGACAGTTGCATTCACTTTAAATAGGGCACCATCTAAATCCGTTGAGACGACACTGTATGAACTGTGGTTTGGCAAGAAACCTAAGCTGTCATTTCTTAAAGTTTGGGGTTGCGATGCTTATGTGAAAAAAGCTTCAGCCTAATAAGCTCGGACCCAAATCGGAGAAGTGTGTCTTCATAGGATACCCAAAAGAAACTGTTGGGTACACCTTCTATCATAGATCCGAAGGCAAGATCTTTGTTGCTAAGAATGGATCCTTTCTAGAGAAAGAGTTTCTCTCGAAAGAAGTGAGTGAGAGGAAAGTAGAACCTGATGAGGTAATTGTACCTTCTCTCGAATTGTAAAATAGCTCATCACAGAAACCAGCTCCAGTGATGTCTACACCAACTAGAGAGGAAGGTAATGATAATGATCATGAAACTTCAGATCAAGTTACTACCAAACCTCATAGGTCAACTGCACGTTCCGCACCTGAGTGGTACGGTAATCCTGTTCTGGAAGTCATGTTACTAGACCCTGACGAACCTACAAACTATGAAGAAGCGATGATGAGCCCAGATTCCGATAAATGGCTTGAGGCCATGAAATCCGAGATAGGATGCATGTATGAGAACAAAGTATGGACTTTGGTGGACTTGCCCAATGATTGGTAAGCCATTGAGTATAAATGGATCTTCAAGAGGAAGACGGAGACTGATGGCAGTGTTGCTATCTACAAAGCTCGACTTGTCACAAAAGGTTTTCGACAAGTTCAAGGTGTTGAATACAATAAGATTTTCTCACTTGTAGCAATGCTTAAGTCTGTCTGAATCATGTTAGCAATTGCCGCATTTTATGATTATGAAATCTGGCAAATGGACGTCAAAATTGCATTCCTTAATGGATTTCTTAAGAAGAGTTGTATATGATGGAACCAGAAGGTTTTGTCGATCCTAAAGGTGCTAACAAAGTGTGCAGGCTCCAATGATCCATTTATGAACTGGTGCAAGCATCTCGGAGTTGGAATATACGCTTCGATGAGGTGATCAAAGCATATGGTTTTATACAGACTTTTAGAGAAGCCTGTATTTACAAGAAAGTGAGTGGGAGCTCTGTAGCATTTCTAATATTATATGTGGATGACATATTGTTGATTGGAAATGATATAGAATTTCTGGATAGCATAAAAGGATACTTGAATAAGAGTTTTTCAATGGAAGACCTCGGTGAAGCTGCTTATATATTGAGCATCAAGATCTATAGGGATAGATTGAGACGCTTAATAGGACTGTCACAAAGTGTATATCTTGGCAAAATTTTGAAGAAGTTCAAAATAGATCAGTCAAAGAAAGGGTTCTTGTCTGTGTTGCAAGGCGTGAAGTTGAGTAAGACTCAAAACCCGACCACGACAGAAGATAGAGAGAGAATGAAAGTCATTCCATATGCCTCAGCCATAAGTTCTATAAAGTATGACATGCTGTGTACCAGACCTATTGTGTACCTTGCCATGAGTTTGGCAAGGGGGTACAATAGTGATCCAGGAGTAGATCATTGGACAGCAGTCAAAATTATCCTTAGGTGCCTAAAAAAAGGAATTAGGAAATGTTTCTTGGTTATGGAGGTGACAAACAGTTTGTTGTAAAGGGTTACGTCGATGCAAGCTTTGACACTGACCCAGATGACTCTGAGTCTCAATCTGGATACATATTGAAAGTGGGAGCAATTAGCTAGAGTAGCTCCGTGCAAAGCATTGTATACATAGAAATTTTGAAAACCCTTTGGGTGTTGGTCACATGGTGATGTGAACTATGGGTGTTAATCACATGACGATGTGAACTATTAATGTTTAATCACATGGCGATGTGAACTAGATTATTGACTCTAGTGCAAGTGAGAGACTGAAGGAAATATGCCCTAGAGGCAATAATAAAGTTGTTATTTTATATTTACTTATATCATGATAAATGTTTATTATTCATACTACAATTGTATTAATTGGAAACTTGATACATATGTGAATACATAGACAAAACACTATGTCCCTAGTAAACCTCTACTAGACTAGCTCGTTAATCAAAGATAGTTAAGTTTCCTAACCATAGACATGTGTTGTCATTTGATGAACGGGATCACATCATTAGGAGAATGATGTGATGGACAAGACCCATCCATTAGCTTAGCATGTGATCGTTTTGTTTTATTGCTATTGCTTTCTTCATGTCAAATACATATTCCTTCGACTATGATATTATGCAACTCCCGGATACCGGAGGAATACCTTGTGTGCTATCAAACATCACAATGTAACTGGGTGATTATAAAGATGCTCTACGGGTATCTCCGAAGGTGTTTGTTGGGTTGGCATAGATCGAGATTAGGATTTGTCACTTGAGTATCAGAGAGGTATCTGTGGGCCCTCTCGGTAATGCACATCATAATAAGCCTTGCAAGAAATGTGACTAATTAGTTAGTTGCGGGATGATGTATTATGGACGAGTAAAGAGACTGGCCGGTAACGAGATTGAACAAGGTACGAAGATACCGACAATCGAATCTTGGGCAAGTAACATACCAATGACAAAGGGAATAACGTATGTTGTCATTACGGTACGACCGATAAAGATCTTCGTAGAATATGTGGGAACCAATATGAGCATCCAGGTTCAGATGTTGGTTATTGACTGGAGAGGTGTCTCGGTCATGTCTACAGAGTTGTCGAGCCCGTAGGGTCCACATGCTTAACGTTCGATGACGATTTTGTATTATATGAGTTATGTGATTTGGTGACCGAATGTTGTTCGGAGTCCCGAATGAGATCACGGACATAACGAGGAGTCTCGAAATGGTCAAGAGGTAAAGATTCAAATATTGGACGATGATATTCGGACACCGGAAGTGCTCCTGGGGTACCGGGTACATATCGGGTCACCGGAAGGGGTTTCGGGCATCCCCCGGCAACTACATGGGCCTAATGGGCCAAGAAGGGGACAAACCAGCCCCCTAGGGGCTGGTGCGCCCCATGTAGGCCGAAATAGGAGGGGAACAGAAAAAGGAAGGGGAGCAATTCGGCCTCCCCCTTCCTTCTCTCCTCCCTCCTCCTTCCTCCCCCCTCCGGATGAATATGTAAAGGGGGGAGGCCGAATTGGGAGGCGCCCAAGTAGGATTCCTCCTACTTGGGGTGCCCCCTTGGCTGCCTCTCCTCCCCTCCAACCTATATATATGAGGAGGGCACCGCTAGAACATAGACCAATGATTGTTAGCCATGTGCGGTGCCCCCCTCCATAGTTTACGCCTCCGGTCATATTCACGTAGTGCTTAGGTGAAGCCCTGCGCGGATCACTTCACCATCACCGTCACCACGCCGTCGTGCTGAAAGAACTCTCCCTCGACACTTAGCTGGATCAAGAGTTCGAGGGACGTCATCGTGCTGAACGTGTGCAGAATTCGGAGGTGTCGTACGTTTGGTGCTTGATCGGTCGGAACGAGAAGAAGTTTGACTACATCAACCACATTGTCAAACGCTCCGCTTTCAGTCTACGAGGGTATGTGTACACACTCTCCCCTCTCATTTCTATGCATCTCCTAGATAGATCTTGGGTGAGCGTAGGAAATTTTTTAAAATTGCATGCAACGTTTCCCAACACTTCTTTTTCTATTGGGAGCTTTCCCGTGTAAATAGTTTTTCTCGTTCTTGTTTTACCTTCTTCAGGAAAACAAAAACTCGAACAATATTTCAGTGTGTTTCTTTGAAATTCTTTTCTTTTCTTTGGGGGTCGAGAGGAGAAGACCATGATGAAAATGTTGAGTGGCTCTCATATGCACTATTGTTGATCTAACAAAGAGCCCATATTACCTTGTCTTCTCCTTTGAATAAATGTTTGCACATTCCAGCTTAGTCCAATGCACATGCACTGTTATTATTATTATCCACACTGTTCCGTCATGTAAGTGAAAGGCAATAATGACGATATCTGATGGAATGATTGAGATGAGGAAAAGCTGGTATGAACTCGACCTATCTTGTTTTTGTAAATATGATTAGTTCATCGTTCCTGATTCAGCCTATTATGAATGAAACTTGTTTGCAATGACAATTAGAGATTATAGTTACTCATGCCATGCTTAATTAGCTAGGATTTTATAATGGTTTACCTTGCGTGCCAACATGGAAATTAAAATGGTTGTGATGTAGTATGATAGGATGGTATCCTCCTTTGAATGATTCGAGTGGCTTGACTTGGCACATGTTCACGCATGTAGTTGAAACAAAATCAACATAGCCTCCACAATATTTATGTTCATGGTGATTTATATCCTACTCATGCTTGCATTCAATGTTGGTTAATCTCGATGCATGTTTATGACTATTGTTGCTCTCTAGTTGGTCGCTTCCCAGTCTTTTTCTAGCCTTCACTTGTACTAAGCAGGAATACTGCTTGTGCATCCACTTCCATAGACCCAAAGTTATTCCATATGAGTCCACCATACCTACCTATATGCGGTATTTACCTGCCGTTCCAAGTAAATTTGCAAGTGCCAAACTCTAAACCGTCAAATGATAATCTGTTTTGTATGCTCGAATCGCTCATGTACCAACTAGGGTTGTCAATATCTTCCATGCTAGGTGGGTTATTCTCGCGATGAGTGGACTCCACTCATCATTCATGAGAAAATGGCTGGTAACCGGGATGCCCAGTCCCATGCTCAAATCAAATCAAAATATAATTGCAAACAAAACTCCCCTAGAACTGTTGTTAGTTGAACGGTACCTGTTGTTTTGGACCAGCCGTGGAGTGTGCTTGTTGGTGCTAGGGGAGTATAAACTTTACCATTCTATTTGGGAACCGCCTATAATGTATGTAGCATGGAACATACCGAGATCTCCTAGTTGTTACATTAACAATGAAAGCATGCCGCTCAAAATATTATTTATCTCTGCTTCAAAAATTCGAGCTCTGGAACCTCTGCAAATCCCTGCTTCCCTCTGCGAAGGGCCTATCTATTTACTTTTATTACTTAGTCATCATCCTCTTATAAAAAGCACCAATTAGATAGCACCACTGTCATTGGTATGCATTGTTATAGTTTATATTGAATATGACTGTGACTGGATCTCTTTTACCATGAATTACATTGTCTAGTCAGTCCTTGATCTTCAGGGGTGCTCTACATTTATGTTTTATGGTCTCAGAAAGGGCTAGCGAGATACCATCTTGTTATATCATATCATGATTGTTTTGAGAAAGTGTTGTCATCCGAAATTTATTATTATTGCTCGCTAGTTGATTATGCCATTGATATGAGTGAACGTGAGACCTAAATGTTATTGTGAATATGGTTAGTTCATAATCTTTGCTGAAAACTTGGATGCTGGCTTTACATATTTGCAACAACAAGATCAAACAGAGTTTGTAAAAGTTTTTCTTTATCACATTCAGTTTGTCAACTAAATTGCTTGAGGACAAGCAATGGGTTAAGCTTGGGGAGTTGATATGTCTCCATCGTATCTACTTTTCCAAACTCTTTTGCCCTTGTTTTGGACTCTAACTTGCATGATTTCAATGGAACTAACCCGGACTAACGTTATTTTCAGCAGAATTGCCATGGTGTTATTTGTGCAGAAATGAAAGTTCTCGAAATGACCTGATACTTCATGGAGATGATTTTGGAATTAATAAAAAATATTGGCGAAAGAATCAACCAAGGGGGCCACACCCTAGCCACAAGGATGGGGGGGCGCCCTCCATCCTTGTGCCCCCTGGACCTCCACCTACCCCAACTCCAACTCCATATATTCACGTTCGAGGAGAAAAAATCAGAGAGAAGGGTTTATCGCATTTTACAATACGGAGCTGCCGCCAAGCCCTATTCTTCCTCGGGAGGGCAGATCTGGAGTCCGTTCAGGGCTCCAGAGAGGGGAAATCATTGCCATCATCAGCATCAACCATCCTCCATCACCAATTTCATGATGCTCACCGCCGTGAGTGGGTAATTCCATCATAGGCTTGCTGGACGGTGATGGGTTGGATGAGATTTAACATGTAATCGAGTTAGTTTTGTTAGGGTTTGATCCCTAGTATCCACTATGTTCTAAGATTGATGTTGATATGACTTTTCTATGCTTAATGCTTGTCACTAGGGCCCGAGTGCCATGATTTCAGATTTGAACCTATTATGTTTTCATGAATATATTTGTGTTCTTGATATTATCTTGCAAGTTATAGTCACCTACTACATGTTATGATCTGACAACCCCAGAGTAACAATAGTCGGGACACTTCCCGGTGATGACCGTGGTTTGAGGAGTTCATGTATTCACTAAGTGATAATGCTTTGGTCTGGTATTCTATTAAAAGGAGGCCTTGATATCCCTTAGTTTCCAATAGGACCCCGCTGCCACGGGAGGGTAGGACAAAAGATGTCATGCAAGTTCTTTTCCATAAGCACGTATGACTATATTCGGAATACATGCCTACATTATACTGATGAATTGGAGCTAGTTCCGTGTCACCCTGTGTTATAACTGTTGCATGATGAATGTCATCCGACATAATTGTCCATCATCGATCCTTGCCTACGAGCTTGTTTCATATTGATCTTTGCTCCGTTAATTTTCCGTTGCTACTGTTATGATTGCTACAGAACTGCTACTGTCACTTTTGCCATTGTTATCGTTACTTCCATACTACTTTGCTACTAAATATTTTGCTGCAGGTATTAAGTCTTTTGGGCGTGGTTCAATTGACAACTCAGTTGCTAGTACTTGAGAATATTCATTGGCTCCCCTTGTGTCGAATCAATAAATTTGGGTTGAATACTCTACCCTCGAAAACTGTTGTGATCCCCTATACTTGTGGGTTATCAATCATCAGAAGTGTGTTACGAGGTATCACCCTCGACACTCGATAGTAGCTCTATAGAGTAGTACAACTAAGGGGGTGTCAGTGATGTGAGGGTCTCAGCACTTCGATCATGTTGATCGAGGCATTGGTGAAGAAGCAGAGGGCAACAAGGACAAGGTGAGGGGCCACTGGTGGATCACTAACCAACCTATACTAAGCATATAGGATAATAGGTAAAGTAACAATAGCAGGTTACAAAAGCAGGCTATGCATCATAATAGGAGCTATCTAACAACAGTAGAAAATTCTAATGCAAACATGAGAGAGAAAGAATGGGCGATATAGGAATGATCAAGGGGGGTTTGCTTGCATGGAAGCTCTGCCGCAAGTGGGTGGACGTCAGGGGCATAGTCGTACACGGGAGCAGCGTCAGTCTCGATGTCTACCAGAGAGAAGAGGGGGAAGAAATAATAAATATAAGCAAACAAATGCATCACGATGCATGACATACAATATGCAGTGCTAGGGGTGACCTAACGCAGTGCTACACGTTATAGGCGAAGCGGGAAAACATTTGGGAATATTTCCCCTGCGTTTGGCAGTTTTTGGACAGATGAATCGGAGGGGAAGGATACATGTTCATCATGTTAGAGGCATGTGACAGATGAATGTATAACATATTCGGAATCGTCATGTTTTTCTAAACAATTTATATATAAAAATCATTTTCATCTGAGTTATAGATTATTTTATAAGATTTTTCAAAGTTTTAAACATTTTTTGAAATTATTATTAATTCAAAATTAAATGGCTAAATGCTAGGTACACCAAAAGTGTACCCAGCTAGGGGGTCAGTGAGGCTGACAGGTGGGCCCTATTGACTGTTGAGTCAGCAGTCAACAGTCAACTATTGACCGATCAAACTGACCAGATGGGCCCCCTTGTCATTGCAGAATAAGTTAACATGGTTTAAATTTAACTAATTAGGTTAATTAGGCCCACTAGTCAACGCCTAATTAAGTTAACTAATTAATTTAATTAGTTTAGTTAGTAAAAGAGGGTGGGCCTGAAAGTGCTAGTATCGACTAGAGGGGGGGTGAATAGGCAATTTTTATGAAAGTCTTCAAAACTTGGAAGTTTCGAAGACAAACAATAGAAATGACCTATTTGATATGCAGCGGAAGATAAACTACCATAAGCAAACCATAGTCAAGTATGCAATGATGTGAAAGTACAAGACTAATAGCAGCTAAGTAGTAAGGATCAGGATGGAAGATAGTATGAAGCCAATCAACAGTAGTAGTCAAGCAATGAAGTCAAACAGATACACAGATAGGCAATGACTTCACGAAGACAAACTTAAGTAAAGGAAGGAAGAGGATAGAACCAGTCACTTGTTGAAGACACAGGATTTGTTGGACCAGTTCCAGTTGCTGTGACAACTGTACGTCTGGTTAGGGAGGCTGAGATTCAACTCAGAAGACCGCGTCTTCACCTTATTCCCCTTGAGCTAAGGACACATAGTCCTCGCCCAATCACTCTGGTAAGTCTTCAAGGTAGACTTCCAAACCTTCACAGACTTCGTTCACCGGCAATCCACAATGACTATTGGATGCTCAGAACGCGACGCCTAACCGGCTGGAGGATACAAAGTCCTCAAGTGTAATAAGTCTTCAGGTCACACAGACTGAAAGACTTCAGTGATGCCTAACACTCTTTGGCTCTGGGTGTTTGGGCTTGGTCCTCGCAAGGATTTCTCTCTCTCAAAGGCTTCGAGGTGGGTTGCTCTCAAACGACAAAAGCCGTGCACTAACTCTGAGCAGCCACCAATTTATGGTGTAGGGGGTGGGCTATTTATAGCCACTGGGCAACCCAACCTGATATGTCCGAAATGACCCTGGGTCACTAAGGAACTGACACGTGTTCCAACGGTCAGATTTCAAACACACACGACAACTTTACTTGGGCTACAAGAAAAGCTGACTTATCCAGCTCAGGATAAGATTTGCTCTCATTGTCTTCGCTCGAACACATAGGATTTGGGTTGAGCATCACTTCAGTCATTCTGACTTAGTTCACTTGGACCCCACTTAACAGTACGGTGGTTCCTATGACTCAACAAAGAAGAAAAGGAAACAGCGAAACAACACAGTCTTCGCACTCCATAGTCTTCACTCAATGTCTTCTCATGTCATAGTCTTCAATATGAATATCTTCACATACCACCATTGTCTTCACTGTCTTCATACATTTTTAGGGGTCATCTCCGGTAGGTAAACCGAATCAATGAGGGACACTACATGCGTTATCCTGCAATTCTCACAAACGCATTAGTCCCTCAACCAACTTTGTCGTCAATACTCCAAAACCAACTAGGGGTGGCACTAGATGCACTTACAATCTCCCCCTTTTTGGTGATTGATGACAAACTGGTTGAAGTTTTCAACGGGGATAAATTATATGAAATTGTAAAGGATAGGGTATTGTCTTCATAAGTAGCAAGGGCTCCCCCTGAAGATGTGCATATAAGTAATTTGCTTTTGGAATGCAAATGCACATGGCAGGTTATACTTGTGGAGATCCACTTCAACTTATGAAGATAATTCATCATGCATGAAATGATATAGCAAATAGAATGACATGCATAATGAAAAATGGACGTCTGCAGAATGATCTAAGTGCGGAAGTTATCATCGCACATGCGGAATTTATCATCGCATCACAGTAAAGCAAATAAGTAGCAGACGACCATCGAGTTTAAGTGTTGCAACTCGAAGAACCAAATGTTTCAAAAGCGAGAGTTGTAAACACGAGGCAAAATATAAAGCAACCGCCCATATGAACCCACTTGAAGACTATCAAACTCATATGCTTCTCCCCCTTTTGTCAGTAAGGACCAAAAAGGTTTGAAGACATAGAGCATCTACTCGTCCTCATGAGTAGGTGAAGCAGCAGGGTTGTCGTTGTTGCTTGGCGGTGCAGACGTACTTGGTGCAGTGTCGATGTGTGCAGAAGTAGGAGGCGGTGAAGTAGCATCATCTTCATCATCAATCACTCTTGCATTCACAGTTGCTGCGGAGGAAGAATAGTCAGAGTCTTCAAGTGATGGAGTTCGACGTAGGACAGCAGTCCGTGGAGGAGTGGAGTCAAACTTGAATCTTTCAGTGAAGCCATTGTCTTGAAGATCTGCTTCAGCACTAAGCAGCGTCAAACTCTTCCATGATCGCCGGCAAGTCTCATGAGCAACAAATGCATTCTTGGTGGCAAGATTTCGAATACGATTGACGTCCACCAAGAGGCTTTGCATCTGTCTCTTGAGCCTATAGTGATGCTTATCTTGTTTCTGATGAAGTGCCACAAGAAGTTCTCGGTCATTTAGAACACGAGAGCGCTTCTTAGGCCTTTGGGCAATGGTGCTTTCAGTGGCTTCAGTTTGCGCACGATGAGGCAGACGAGTATTTCCAGCCATTGGATAGATACGTGATACTGCTTGAATGCCTTCCATGGACTGAGTGAAGCTTTGGTGATCAGCATTTTGAAGGCAAAGAGGCTCCTTGGCAGGCTCAGGGTATATAGCTTCAACTGACATATCAACCTCTGGTAGAAAGATCAGGTGATTGCGAGCAGAGGGCTGATAGTTGACAGAAGAGTGTCGCTTGATGAGGCGCATGACAAGGGCTTCATCATGCTCAACATCTGGCTCATATTGGGTTCAGGCTTGTGGAAGATGCTCTCCAGTGCATTGCGGTGTAGTTGACAGTCAGGTTCATAGAGCTCTCCGGGAGTGGATAGGCCTATAAGCTCGATGACATCCAGAGCTTTGGCTTCATGATGAACATTTCCGGTCATCCACTCAAGAACCCAGGTCTTGATATCTCTATTGTAGCCGTGAATGTGGAGGGTAGCATAGAATTGAAGCAAAAGTTCTTCATTCCAATGTTCTTTGTCAGTCACAAAGCTGAGCAGACCGGTATCACGAAAACAGTCAAGTGCTTCTTCTAAGCATGGCAGTCCAGCAATGGCTTCAGTGTCGAGGCGCATATGAGGGAAAATGCGCCCGTGATCATACAGAACGCAGGAGTAATAGCTTCGCTATTGATAGCTCCAGAAACGATCTGATGATATCCTTGGCTTCGAGTAGGGGTTATTGGCGCTGTCAAAGAAGGTATTGTGGCTTTTGAAGCCATTTGCATTGAAGGACCATGTAGAATTAGTAGTGCCTGGGAACCTTGGCAGTCTTGGCTTTGGTTTCTGGACCTGAGGCCTATGCTCAACATGATAATCAAATTGAGGTCCAGAGGCAGTAGGCGGAGGTACCGGAATGGGCCATCGGATAGTGGTTAGCTGACCATGATTGTATGCTTGCTCAATTGTATAGGGCCTTGGTGGCGGAACAGGAGCAGTGGCAGCAGCTGAGGCTTCAGGCTGCACAACAGGTGCTTCGGGAGCAGTTGCCTCATTGGCTTCAGGCACACTGGTTGGTTCAAGGTCCACATTAGCTTCAGCCATGACTACGTCATTGGCTTGACTTGCGTTGGTAGTGGCAGCTTTAGGATTTTCAACCTCCACTTGACGAGCTGGAGGGTCGGGCACTGGCACGTTCACATCAGGAATAGCTTCTTCAATAACTGGGGGAGTAGGGACACGTACGTCTTCTTGTCTTTCATCGGCTGATGCAGCCGGATTTTCTTCAGCAGCTTGGGCTTCAGACGCAGAGACATTCTCAGTTGGAGTGGCTTCAGGAAACACTTGATGTGCAACTGGTTGATGATGCACTTCTCCTTCTGGAACGCTCGAAAGAGGGACTTGAGGCTTTTGTCCTTTGCGAAGCCTGCGAAATGCTGGCAACGCCTTTGGAGATGGAGTTGGCTGGGCCTCAAAGTCATCTTCTTCTTCATGCACGGGTGGTGTAACTTGTTGTTGTTGTTGGGGAGTACTTGGGGAGTCTTGTTGCTGTAGGTGATCAACCCACGATGCATCCTGAGCAATTGGCGTCAGAGGACGACCAATGCTGATGAGTTCGCTGTTCGTGAGAACAGGCGATGATACCACGTTGTGTTCGATCTGAGGAAGAACTTCATCATCTTCAACATTGTCATCTTGACCCATGTCTTCAGCAGCGGTGGGTTCAGCTGCTGGAATATCTTCAGCTTCATGAGCCTCTGTGGGAGCAGGCTCATGAACTATCATCCGTCTTTCTTGATGTTCAGACGCAGGGCGAACCACTGAGATAGGTTCAACAACCAAGGGCTCTGTGGGAGCAGCCCAATTCTTCTTGGTTTTGCGCTTCTTCTTGGAGGGAGCGGCATCAGAGGCTTCAGTATTCTTTCTCTTTCTGGCTTCAGCCTCGGCAGCCCTCGTCTTCTTCTGTTCTGAAGCGGTAGTCGTGACCTTTGGCTTCGAGCCAGTCATGCTGCTTGGGAAGATAATGCGAGGTGCTTCTTGACTTGAAGGTGCAGGTTGGGCAGTAGAGAGCTTCTTCTTCTTTGCAGCCATCCTGGGGTCAATGCCAGGACGGCCAAGTGACTTGCGCTTCTCAGCCTCATTGTAGGCAAGCACACACTTGTCAGCAAAACTCTTCATACGCTCACGAGAGCCTTGGGCTTCTTGGCGCTTCTTGAGAAAGGCTTCTTTAAGCTCATGCAGCATGACCTTGAAGTTTCTGACATCTTGCACGCTGAGCTTCGCCACATGCTTCTTGAACTGAGCCTTCTCATAATCAATTTTGTTTTTCAGCTCAACGATGCGCTGAGCAAGAGCTAGCTCAGAAGCAATGGCGCCATTAAAGGAGACGCTGAGGCCAATGGGAAGCTGCAGATATTCAAAGCTGAGATTTGGTGTGTCAAACCACTCATCAATGAAGTTATGGATGATTGCCACATCGAAGAGAGGCAGGTTGTTGAAGATCTCTGCTTCTTCCTTGCTCTTGATGAGTTGCTCAAGGGCATCATCTGCAAGATCTTCATCGCTAGACAGATCAATGGGTTCTTCACACAGAATGGCAGCAGGAGTCAATGTTTGATCAGTATGCCTGACGATTTGCTTTTTCTTCTCCGTCTTCTTGGAGATTCGGGATTGATCTTCAGACTGCACACTGTCTTCAGGAGGTGCAGTGGCCACAGGCTTCACACGTGAAGCTTTTGGAGCAGCTGATCTTGAAGCTTTTGGCTTCTTTTGCTTTTGCGGCTTTGGAGGAGGAGCTGGGGCTTCATCAGTGTCAGCATCATTATCAGAATGATCCACTTTGGCACCATGGACCAAGATGTAAGTGATGAGGCCATCAAAGTTGGAGAAGGGGCCGATGACATTTGGTTCCGCATCACGTGAGTCGTCAGCACGGGGAGCAGAGGGACCAGGGTTGAAGTCTAATCCCAATGACTTCTTGTTTTCCTTGGCCAAAGCCTTTGCGTGCTGGAAGTTGCGCTTGAAGAGAGCATCATCACGACACCAGAGTAATGATGAGGGATCGGCATTCTCAGGCTGAGGTCCTCGGACCATGCAGCGATAGAAACCTTGTGCAATAGCTTCAGCTTTGTTCTTGGGTTGAAGGCCTCGATAGAGAATATCACCCCAAGGACTCTTGATAACATTCTTCTCTGCATATTCCTTGGTTACAAACTTGTACTTGAACCATTCTTCAGCCCAATAGCGTCGAATCCATTGGATTCGTGTCTTGCGCTGATGATAATTCTCTTCAGGATCTGTCTTGTAGAGCTCTGCTAGGTCATCAGGCAGATCTTTTGATGTACCCCCTCGTTGCTGTCTGCCACCCTTCCTTATTGATTTCTCTGCAGCCATGAACTTCAAACTGAATGGCTTCAATACGTTCAAAGGCTTCAGAGACTTACGTTTGCTGGTCAAGCAGGAGCTGGCTTCAGGAGAATTAATGTGATGATGTAAGTATTCTGCAAACGAATGCAGACTATGAGAACCAAGGGATTCTCCCACGGACATGTACCTGTGATAGCATTAGAGATGCGAGGGAAGGGGAAGAGGTCATATGCATTCTCAAAAGGTTTTGAAGATAAATCAGTTTGAAGACATTGACCTCATGATGCGAAGACATTCACTTATATGTTGTGAGTTGGTTCCAGATTTGTACGAATCCATGAATAAGTACAAGTGATGAATCAAACTGGATATGAAATTTAAGTGAACAGACTAGGCAGTATGAGATGCAGACAGTATAGATCTAACATTGTGTAGGCAGAAACCACTTTTGGTAAATAGGATAAATCTTGAAGATCAAAAAGGTGGTAAAATAGAGTTATAATTACCACACGAAGAACTGCTTGATGAGATGAATAGGAGACCGAGCAGTTCAGTCCACCGTGCCCTAACTTGGCAACGGAGGACACCTACGGCGACGGCGGAGAGGACGATGTCCGCGGCCGGCGTGAGGACGGCGTCGGAGAAGTCGCGGCAGCTAAGCGCTTCGTCGCCGGTGTCCTCGAGAGCTAGCAGTGGCGCTAGGGTTTTGACGAGGTGGAGAGGTGGAAGAAGGATTTCTTTACCGCAGGGGACAAGTATTTATAAGTAGGTGTGCGGCACAGCGCAATTACGCTGGTGCCCCTGGCGGTTCACATCTGAGGGGCACGTGGCAAGCATGCAACATACTCAGAGTTGTCCCACGTTCCCACGCCCGCCAGGCATGTCGGATGGTTGTTCCGGCTTCTCCGGATTTCAACAATAAAGATGAGTTATTTAAAATAGACTTAATGTTTTGTCTCTGTGCCTTCTGCTGACTAGGATGCAGAGAAGACATTCGACAGTTTCAATAGAATGCATATGATTTGGAAAGATAGAGTTTGAGATTGAAAGCATAGAGAGGTTAGGGTCCGATCACATTCACTTAGTTCAAAAGATTCAACTTGAAGACATAGCTATAAGTGAATGCTGTAGAGGACAGAACACTAGTATATATATATATATATATATATATATATATATATATATATATATATATATATATATATATATATATATATATATATATAT
>NC_041387.1:437266332-437292009 GCF_002162155.2 Triticum dicoccoides
AAGCAATCAAATCATCATAGTGAAGAAAATCATGAAGATAAATTGAAACTGAAGACAAACCAAATGCGAAGTCATTGCAAAAATAACGCCATGAGTGAAACACTTCAAACAGAGAAATTTTGGTGGTGGCGTTACCCACCGTATTGGAAGTATTAGACCCAATCACGGCGCACAATTATCATGGCGCTCCGAAGTCAAATTCCATGTTAATGTATTCACACTCAGAGTGTAAGTCTTCATTGATTGAAGATATACATTACTTTGTGTGTTGCACATCTAAGTCGTCAACATGCATAAGTGTTAGGATGTGTGCCTGATCACAGGACATTAGAGGATTCCAAGATATTTAGCTCACACCGTATCTTGCAAAACCTTTTCTCATCCAAGGGCTTTGTGAAGATATCTGCCAGTTGCTCTTCAGTGTTGACATGAATGATGTCGATATCTTTCTTCATGACATGATCTCTGAGAAAGTGATGACGAATTTCAATGTGCTTTGTCTTCGAGTGTTGGACTGGATTGTTGGCTATCTTGATGGCACTTTCGTTGTCGTAGAAGAGAGGTACTTGTTTCAGATTGATGCCATAGTCCTTGAGAGTTTGCTTCATCCAGAGAAGCTGAGCACAACAAGATCCAGCAGCAATGTATTCAGATTCAGCAGTTGAGAGTGATACACAGTTCTGCTTCTTTGAAGACCAACAGACAAGTGATCGACCCAGAAAGTGACATGTGCCTGATGTAGACTTGTGATCCACCTTGTCACCAGCATAATCAGCATCCGAGAACCCAACCAAATCAAATTTTGAGCCCTTGGGATACCATAATCCGAGTGTTGGGGTGTAAGCCAAATATCGAAGAATTTGCTTCACAGCTAAGTGATGCGATTCCTTTGGTGCCGCTTGGAATCGAGCACACATGCAAACACTAAGCATGATATCTGGCCTAGATGCACATAGATAAAGTAAAGAACCAATCATGGAGCGGTATACCTTTTGATCGAACTCTTTACCATTGTCGTCGGGACCAAGATGGTGTTCGGCTGGCATTGGCGTCGTGTAACCTTTGCATTCTTCCATTCCAAACTTCTTCAGACAATCTTTGAGGTATTTTTCTTGAGATGTGAAGATGCCATTCCTTTGCTGACGGATTTGAAGACCAAGGAAGAACTTCAGCTCACCCATCATGGACATCTGATATTGCTCTTGCATCATGTATCCAAACTCATCACTATACTTCTGGTTGGTGCAGCCGAAGATTATGTCATCCACATATATTTGGCACACAAAAAGTTCACCATCATATGTCTTCGTGAAGAGTGTGGGATCGAGGGATCCAGGTTTGAAGCCTTTGCTCTTCAGGAAGTCTTTGATTGTATCATACCATGCGTGAGGAGCTTGTTTGAGGCCATAAGTGCTTTGTTTAGCTTGTACACCATATCAGGATGTTTTGGATCTTCAAAGCCACGTGGTTGAGTGACATATACTTCTTCTTCAATCTTGCCATTGAGAAATGCACTCTTCACATCCATTTGATATAGCAAGATGTTGTGATGGTTAGCGTAGGCTAGCAGTATACGAATAGCTTCAAGCCTAGCCACAGGAGCAAATGTTTCATCGAAGTTGATTCCTTCTACTTGAGTATATCCTTGAGCCACAAGACGTGCTTTATTTCTGACGACTTGACCATGCTCATCTTGCTTGTTTCGATATATTGAAAGTGCGTTATGTCGACTAGAGGGGGGGTGAATAGGCGATTTTTATGAATTCTTCACTGAGGAAATTGCCGCTGAGGAAATTCCTTAGCGAAGAACTATTAGCAGCGGAATAAGTACTCAGAAGTAAGCATAACAGAATACAAGCATGGTCATCATGATGAAATGAAGACTAGCACAGAGTACAGAGAGCGTAATCACAGGATAACACAAGATGAAGACAAACAGACTAAAGAAATTGAACTGAGGAAATTGAGAAAGTCTTCAGTCAAAGTCTTCAAACACAGATATGAACAAACACTCAACACAGTAATGAGGAAATGAAAGGGTTGAGGAAATAGAACCAGTTAGGTTGGTGAAGACAATGATTTGGTAGACCAGTTCCAACTGCTGTCTCAGTTGTACGTCTGGTTGGAGCGGCTGAGTATTTAAACTCGAGGACACACAGTCCGGACACCCAGTCGCTGAGCACACAGCTCAGGACACCCAGTCCTCACCGTATTCTCCTTGAACTAAGGTCACATAGACCTCGTCCAATCACTCGTGGTAAGTCTTCAGGCGACTTCCAAACCTTCACAAACTTGGTCACTCGGCGATCCACAATTCCTCTTGGATGCTCTAGACCTTGGCGCCTAACCGTCTGGAAGAAGCACAGTCTTCAAAGGTAACAAGCGTCGGATCCACGCAGGATCAATTTCTTCAGTGATGCTCAATCACTTTGGGTTTGTAGGTGTTTGGGTTTGGGGTTTTTTCCTTGATGATTTTCGCTCAAAGTCCTCGGAGGATGGGTTGCTCTCAAATGACAAGTGTCAAGTTCTCTCGGAGCAGCCAACCAGCTAGTGGTTGTAGGGGGCGGCTATTTATAGCCTAGGGAGCAGCCCAACATGATAAGACATAAATGCCCTTCAATGATATGACCGTTAGGTGGATAAGATATTTTGGGACAGCTGGCGCGCAGCACAGCAATGGTCAGAAATTTGACTCTCAAATTCCTCAGGGCTATCATGTTCCTCACTGTGTAGGTAATTCGCACTGACGAATTCCTAACTCCTCAGTCAGAACAAATTCATCAGCGACCAGAAGAACTTCGTCTCTGTCACTGAAGAAAGTGACTGAACTGTATGAGATTTCCAAAGGCTTCACTCGAAGGGATTGGTAGGTGTAGGATTTTGAGTTGAGCATCACATGGAAATTTTTCCTTAGTATTTCCTCGACCCCCTTTAACAGTATGGTGTTTCCTATGACTCAAGAAAGAGAAAATGAAACTACGAAAACAAAGTCTTCACGCTTCATGTTCCATAAATGAATATCAAGTCTTCAAGGTCACACCAATTTCTTCACTTTCAAAGTCTTCAGAAAGTCTTCAGAATATCAAAGTCTTCAGTTGAAGAACTTCATTTTTAGGGGTCAACTTTCTCTGTAAATATCAAAGTCTTCAGTTGAAGAACTTCATTTTTAGGGGTCGACTTTCTCTGTAAATATCAAACTCCTCATAGACTTATAGACCTGTGTACACTCACAAACGCATTAGTCCCTTAACCTATAAGTCTTCAATACACCAAAATCACTAAGGGGCACTAGATGCACTTACAATCTCCCCCTTTTTGGTGATTGATGACAACATAGGTTAAGTTTTCAACGGGGATAAACATATGAAGTGTAAATGCTGATATTGAGGAATTTGATTACAAGATATAGAAGAACTCCCCCTGAAGATGTGCATAGTGAGGACTTTGCTTTTGAGGCAATGCACATTTGAAGAGTTGAATCATGGAGAGCTCCCCTATATCTTGTAATTCATACACGCATTTGATATATAATATGAAGAATTTTAAATGCATGATGAAATATGGTGCCTGATGAGATTCAGCATGCGTGCAATGTCATTGACGAGGAATAAGCATGCAAAGCATAATGCAACAAAAGTATCAGCGCACCATCGGGTTTAAGATTACAACTCGATCCAGATAAAAGTTTCAGAAGAACGAGAGTTGTAACTTAAAAAATGCCCTTAATATAGAACCGCTTGAAGACTAACTCAGATTTCTCCCCTTTGTCATCAAATTACCAAAAGGATTGAAAACTGAGGACTAAAGCCCCTGAAGAATTTCAAGTCAATGGAGGAGCGCCAGCGTTGTCGGGGTTGTTTGTTGTAGCAGGGCCTGCCGCAGTGTCGTCCAAATCTTCATACTCATCAGTGTCACGCGATGAAGAATAAGAGCTGGCCACCAGTGGAGGAACTTTGACCTTCTTGAATTTCTTTGGAGGAGGTGCAGACCAGTCAAATTCTTCCTTGAGACCCATAGTCTTCAGTTCTTCAGCGCCATAGACATGAGTGAGGACAGCCCAGGTGCGGTTGAAGGTTTCATGAAGGTAGTATTGGTTCTTCTTCACTGCATTGTGTGTTGAGGTCATATTGTGAAGAAGTGCACCAAACTGACGCTTTACCCATTTGTGATTGCGATCAACCTTCTGATGAAGACTGAGGAGTAACTCACGGTCAGTCATCACCCTGGGTGCTGTGGCTTGAGGATTTTGCTTGGCTGAGGTATTTGCGGCAGAGTCATGTGTGGCAGAATCGTCATTGGTAGAGTAAGATGCAGCCTTGCGAAATTGACCATCCAATGGACGAATGCCTTCATCGATCACAGCAACGGCCTTGCCTTTATCATCAGCTGATGAAACTGTCCGTTTAAGGACTTCAATGGGAGGCAAGTAGCTACCGCGGTTCAGAGTGTCAGCTTTGTAATTCAGTGAAGATCTTGCCCTGATGAATCTCATAATCCAAGGAGCATAGGGCTTCAGCTCGAATGGTGACATAGCAATATTGGCCAGAGTCCTCATGAAGAAATCATGGAAGTTGACGGGAACGCCATGAATGATGTTGAAAAGCATATTCTTCATGATGCCAACGACTTCTTCATCATTTGAGTCATGGCCTTTGATAGGACTCATTGTCTTCGTCAGAATTTGATAGACAGTCCGAGGCACATAGAGTAATTCCTTGACGAGGAATTTGGTTCGTGGGGCCTGCCTTGGCTTCAAAGGCTTCATCAGCACTTGCATATAGTGATTTGAAAGTTCTGGTTCGTTGTAGATACAACGAGCACCATCAAGTGGAGGACTGAGTGGTAGAGCATGAAGGAATTCAGTTGTTGGTGCCTTGTAGTGAGTATTTTCAGACATCCAGTCTAATACCCATGAGTTCACGTCTTCAGCGTCTCCGGTGATGTGCAGAGTTGCATAGAATTGAAGAATGAGTTCTTCATTCCAGTCACAGATATCAATGCAGAAATTCAGAAGTCCTGCATCGTGAAGAACACTGAGGACTGTCTCAAAGCCGGGCAGAGACTCCATGTCCACATGAGGAATATGTGCATGATCGAAGACTTTGTCTTTGTTGAAGAGCACTGAGGAATAGAAATTGGCTTGGCTGGCAGTCCAGAAACGCCTCTTCCTTATGCGAGCAGAATCATATGGATTATAATCAGTGAAGAATACGTGCTCGGCAAAGAAATCTTCAGCCTTGAACTTCTGTTTGCTTGAGAACGGATTCTTTGGCTTTGGCAGAGGGGTGTCAGTGAGTTGCATCACCACCTCAGGAATCGCGAGCTCAGGTTCTTCAGGCTGAGGAATTTCTTGTTCCTCAACAGGTGCAGTCTGAGGATCAGCAGCAATAGGTTCATCAGCACTAGTGGCTGGAATTTCTTCATGGACAGATGAAGTGGGATGAGTTTCTTCAGAGCCCATTTGAACAGTTGGAGCAGGGGACTGAGGTATCTGTTGGATTGGGGTGAAGAGTGGAGAATTTGGATGTTGACTTTCCCAAAAGTCATCGTTCATCACTGGCGTTGTGCTTCCAATATCCACATCTTCTTCAAGTTCCTCAACACCGGCCTCTTCAGCTGTGAACTGAGGCATAGGCGAGGAAATGATTGGGGTTGAAGGGATTGCTTCCACTTTAATTTCTTCATCAATATGCTTTGACGAAGCAGCAGAATGATTTTCTTCATCAGATCCGTTTGGGATCTCATAGTCTTCTCCAAAAGGAACAAGGTCCTTTGATGGCATGGAGGAAATCGGAACATCATCAATTGGATTTTCGAGTGAGCTGGTCATTGGCTTCATTTTCTTCACAGCCGAAGAGTTTGACGCAGCTGATGCCTTCCTTTTCTTCACTGCAGCTCGCTCTGCAGCCTTGGTCTTCTTCACATCAGAAGCAGATGGAAGAATTGGAGTTGGTGTGGGCGTGGGAGGAGCTGAGGAATCTGGTTCATTTTCTTCAGGCGCAACTAATGCAGTTGCCCTGACTTGTTCAGTTTCTTCAGGCGCACCACTAGTGGATGCCCTGGCAATTTCTTCAGCGGCTGGAATGGGATCATCAGCCCTGGAACTGGTATTTTCATCAGCAGCCTGAACTTCATCAGCGGTGCTAGCATGTTCTTCAGCCGGCTGAGCTGAGGCTTCAGCCTGAGGAATTTCATGTTGCGTTGGGGCAGCAACATTGGTGAATTTCTTCGTCAGGTTGACGAATCTGACTTTGGCCCCTTGCCAATCAGCATAATAAGCATCGAAGTTTTTGTTGAGGTCTTGAATTTCAGTCTGGACCTTGAGAAGTTCCTCAGGTGTCATTCTGACAACGTTTTTCTTCAGGAACTTCTCCTTTCTGTATTGAGCTTTCTTGATCTCTCTTGCCTTTTCAAACTTCCATTTCTCTTCAGTGATGAAATGGGTCAACATATGACTTTGTCCAGGGGTCAGATGAAAATCAGGCATTGGGGTGTTTGGATCCTTGTGCCAGAGATCAATATAATCGAGGATTTTCCTCGGATCCAACAGCAGTGGCACAGATGTGCCTTTGGCTCTAGCGGCCTTCACCTGTCTGTCTCTGATGATTTCTGCAAGTTCATCATCAGAAGCTTCATCATTAGAAGGCACATGGAATGCGACCTTTTTCTTCTTTGGACTTGGCCGAGGACCTCGTCCAGCTGTTGCTTTGGTCTTCAACAGTGTGGGGCCTGATGAGGAAATTGGTGTAGCTGAGGAACTTGCTGAGACACCAGAGGAAATCGAGAAACCAGCAGTCCTTTGACATGTAGCTAGATGCACAGGTGCTGAGGACATTATAGGAGTTGTTGAGGACTTTAGTGGAGCTGAAGCAGTGTGAGGAATTTGCCATGAGGGCACTGTTGGTGAAGCACTTGGCTTACGAGCAGGCTTCTTTGGCATGGATTTCCTCGGTTTGACCGAGGCCTCAGTAGCAGTAGCAATGGCAGAATCCTCATTGAATTTCTTCACTGCCTCCTTGGCTTGTCTTGCCAATTTAGCTTGGCGCTTAGCCCATTCTTCAGGAAAGTCCTCACCACGTTTGATGCTTGTGGGGTCAGCTACTTGGCTAGGTGCCAATGGAGCTCTTGGGCATGGAGGATTGAGGGCGAATTTCTTCATGTACTTTGGAGTCACATATCTGTATTCCCTCCATTCCCTTGCCCATCTTCGTTCAATCTTCTGAATGCGCATCTTGCGCTGATTTTTGTTTTCTTTGCCAAATTTTGTTTCATCAGGTGTGCAATAGTCAGCATAAATTTCCTTAGGGATTTCAAACGCAGTCATAACCTCAGGTTTCTTTCCTCCTTTCTGCGGCTTCTTACCATCTGCCATATTCTTCAGTTGAGGAATTTGACCAGATGAGCCTTGAGGAATTTCACTAAGCGTTCTTGTCTTAGGTTCCAGAGTTGTACAGATCGAAGATCCACACAATTAGGGAATCTTGAAGAAAATGATTGCTTAGAGAAACAGTTCAAGATCATATGATGTGAGGTGTTCATATGTGCGAAGATTTGAAGAATAAACACCTTTGAAGATTTTGTAGTGTAAAATTTGGATCAACGAGGGTAGTAAAAGTAACTTTTAATTACCCTAAATGAAGAACACGACGAACTGGGTGTAGTAGATGTGAAGCTCGTCTGTTCAGATCTTCCACGCCCTAACTTGGCAGAGGAAGACAGCTACGGCGGCGGCGGAGTGAAGATTTCCGCGGTCGGCGTGAGTACGACGGCGACGAGGTCGAGGCAGCGAAGCTCTTCCTCACCAGCGACGATGGAGTAGCGGTGGCGCTAGGGTTTGAGGAGCTCGAGCGGGAGAGAGTGGTCGAGCAGAGTAAAAGAAGTGAGGATGGAGAGAGGGGTATTTATAGAGGCAGTGAAAAAACTGTTCGCCCGAAGATTTAGGATGAATGTGCCCCTGACCATTCTCCTTCTCACGACATGTGTCACCCACGTACTGTGTAGTGGAGATCGTGTACGATCATGGGTGAGTAAAATAATGCATCGTGGGATGCGGAACGGTTTGAGCGGCAAAACCGAAAGTTTGGATAAGATTTGTTTTAAAGTTTCGTTCGCAATTTCTTCAGCTGACAAGGACACAGAGAAGATTTTGAACGAGTTTCAAATAGAATGCACATGAAGAATTTGTGAATAGATTGGGTTGAGTATAGCATAGAGGGGGAAGGGTCCGATCACATTCACTTAGCAGAAAAAGCAACTTGAAGAAATAGCTATAAGTGAATGTTGTAGAGGACATAAACGCATATATATATATATATATATATATATATATATATATATATATATATATATATATATATATATATATATAGCCAATGAAGAAAAACGAAGGAAACAGTGAAGATTTTGCACAGTTGAAGAATTTGAAAAACTGAAGAATTTCAAAACTGAGGAAAAACTTAAATTGAAGATTTTCAACTTTTTGTGGTGGCGTGACCCACCGTATAAGAATGATGATTTCAGACACCGCGTACAATTGTCGTAGGGTTCTGAGAATCAAATTCTTCATTAATTTCTTCACACTTAGAGTGTTATTCTTCATTGATTGAAGGAAAACGTTTCTTCATGTGTTGCACATCTAAGTCATCAATTTTGCATAAGTGTTAGGATGTGTGTCCTTTTCAAAGAACATTCGAAGATTCTAAGATATTTAGCTCACACCGCAACTTGCTAAATCTCTTCTCATCCAAGGGCTTAGTGAAGATATCAGCTAGCTGTTCTTCAGTCTTCACGTGCTCGATGGAGATGTCGCCCTTCAACACATGATCACGAAGAAAATGATGACGAATCTGAATGTGCTTTGTCTTCGAGTGCTGAACTGGGTTGTGAGCAATCTTAATGGCACTCTCATTGTCGCAGAGGAGAGGCACATTCTTCACGTTGACGTCATAGTCCTTGAGTGTTTGCTTCATCCAAAGCAGTTGAGCACAGCAAGAGCCAACAGCAATGTATTCAGCTTCCGCAGTGGACAGTGATATGCAGTTCTGCTTCTTCGAGGACCAACAGACCAAAGATCGTCCGAGGAAATGACAAGTGCCAGAAGTTGACTTGCGGTCCACACGATCACCAGCATAGTCAGAGTCAGAATATCTAATGAGATCAAAAGCAGAGCCCTTGGGGTACCATAATCCTAGTGTTGGTGTGTGAGCTAGATATCGAAGAATATGCTTCATAGCCTTATGGTGTGATTCCTTCGGTGCAGCTTGAAATCGGGCACACATGCAAACACTAAGCATTATATCTGGCCTAGATGCACATAAGTACAATAAAGAACCAATCATGGAGCGGTATACCTTGTGATCGAAGTCAATACCATTTTCATCAGTGCATAGATGGCCTTTTGTGGGCATAGGAATTTTGACGCCTTTGCAATCTTGCATGCCGAATTTCCTCAGTACATCTTTGAGGTATTTCTCCTGAGATATGAATATGCCATTGTGCTGTTGAGGAATTTGAAGACCTAAGAAGAATTTCAACTCTCCCATCATAGACATTTGATATTCTTCACTCATCATATAGGCAAATTCATCACTATAACGTTGGTCAGTACAGCCAAAGATAATATCATCAACATATATTTGGCACACAAACAGTTCACCATCATAAGATTTAGTAAAGAGAGTAGGGTCGAGTGAACCGGGTGTGAAGCCATTCTTCACGAAGAATTCCTTCAATGTATCATACCACGCCCGAGGGGCTTGCTTGAGGCCATAGAGGGCCTTATTAAGTCTGAAGACTTTGTCAGGATTCTTTGGATCTTCAAAACCTGGGGGTTGAGCAACATATACTTCTTCCTCAAGCTTACCATTGAGGAATGCACTTTTCACATCCATTTGATATAAGATGATATCATGATGGTTAGCATAAGCAAGTAATATGCGAATAGCCTCAAGTCTAGCAACAGGTGCAAAAGTTTCATCGAAATCAATTCCTTCAACCTGTGTGTAGCCTTGAGCTACCAGTCGTGCCTTATTCCTCACCACAAGGCCATTTTCATCTTGCTTGTTGCGGTAGATCCACTTTGTGCCAATGACATTATGCTTGCGAGGATCTGGACGTTTGACCAGTTCCCAGACATTGTTGAGCTCGAACTGATGTAATTCTTCTTGCATAGCCTAAATCCACTCCGGCTCCAAAAATGCTTCATCTACCTTGGTGGGCTCTGTGATAGAGACAAAAGCATAGTGCCCGCAAAAGTTAGATAAATGTGAAGCTTTTGAGCGTGTGAGAGGACCTGGTGCTCTAATGTCATCGATGATCTTCTCCACTTGCACTTCTTTTGCAACGCAAGGATGAGCTGGTTGTCGCTGAGGAATTTGGTCAGCATTTTCTTCAGCACCATTTTCCTCAGTATTTTCTTCAGGTGTATCAGCTCGATGTTCTTCATGAACCGGAATGAATTCTTCAACAAATTTTTCAGTAGGAATGACATCCTCGGTTGCCTTGAACTTGATAGAATCCTCAGGTGCTGGTTCATCTAACACAGAAGGTAGGTGCTCTCTTTGCGAACCATTAGTTTCATCGAACCGCACATCTACAGTGTCAACAATCTTGTGAAGAACAATGTTGAAGACTCTGTAGGTGTGTGAGTCCTTTCCGTAACCAAGCATAAAACCTTCATGTGCTTTCGGTGCAAATTTAGAATTGTGGTGAGGATCTCTAATCCAACATTTAGCACCGAAGACTTTGAAATAACTCACATTAGGTTTCTTGTCAGTGAGGAGTTCATAGGCCGTCTTCTTGAAGAATTTGTGAAGATATACTCTGTTGATGATGTGGCACGCAGTATCAATTGCATCAATCCAAAAACGATGAGGCGTTTTGTATTCATCAAGCATAGTGCAAGCCATCTCAACAAGAGTTCTGTTCTTGCGCTCCACGACGCCATTTTGCTGAGGAGTATAGGGAGCAGATAACTCATGAGTAAAACCAAGTTCATCAAGATAGTCATCAAGACCGGAATTCTTGAACTCAGTTCCATTGTCACTTCTGATGTGCTTGATCTTCACACCAAAGTTGGTTGAAGCCCTTGAGGAAAAACGTTTGAAGACTTCCTACACTTCATGTTTGTAAGTAACAATGTGTACCCATGTATATCGAGAGTAATCATCAACAATGACAAAAGCATATAGAGATGCAGCATTAGTGACTGCTGAGTATTGATTAGGTCCGAAGAGGTCCATGTGAAGCAATTCGAATGGACGAGTAGTGGTCATGATAGTCTTCGCTGGATGCTTGGCCTTGGTCATTTTTCCAGCTTCACAGGCTCCGCATAAGTGATCCTTGAGGAATTTGACATTCTCAATGCCAATGACATGCTTCTTCTTTGCAAGCGTGTGCAAATTCCTCATGCCTGCGTGACCAAGTCGTCGATGCCATAGCCAGCCTTCTGAAGCTTTTGCAAGTAGACATACGGCTGGTTGTGGTCCTGTAGAGAAATCAACAATATACAAATCTCCTCTCCTAAAGCCTTTGAAGACTTTGGAATTGTCAGCTTCCATAATCACAACACAGCGATACTTGCCAAAGACAACAACCATATCAAGATCACAAAGCATTGAGATTAACATGAGGTTGTATCCTAAGGACTCAACAAGCATGACTTTGTCCATGTGTTTATCCTTAGAGATCACAACCTTACCAAGACCCAATACCTGACTTTTGCCTTTGTCAGCAAAGATGATGTGCTTCAGATGTGACGGTGATAAGGGAGCATCCATCAAAAGATTCTTGTCACCAGTCATGTGATTTGTACATCCACTATCGAGGACCCATTCAGTGGTTTTGGGTTGATCATCCTGCAGATGAATTAGTGTAACTTACAATCTCATATGCTTCATCAATGAAGAATATGATATCAAGTTCATCAGATGAATTTCATCAAGCAGTAAACAGATATAGCAGTAGGAGGACGTGTGAAAGTTTATTTCATCATGATTCGTCTGCGTCCTTTCAGGCAATTTTGTCAGGTCCCCAGCAAATTCTTCAGACGTTAAGGCACGTCTGGAGACCTGACCCTGCAGAAGAGATTAATTCTTTTTCTTCACCACCCACATCTCAAGGGGTGGCAAAGAGTTCATCACTCTGCGAGCACCATACGAGAATGGTGGCATAGAAGCCAAACCATTTCGTTTCACATAAGAGGGGTTAGGGTAAGCATATGAATAAGCAGAGAAATTCTTCGAGGACTTATGAACATAATGGTTTGAAGAATAATGTGCATATTCATAGCCCTTAGCTCTACCCTGCGAAACAGAGTTGTTAGCACGATGATAGTCATATGAGGACTTTGATCCATTTGAGGAATTTGATCCACGTGAGGAATTTTGTCCGTATGAGGACTTGGATCCATATGAAGAATTTGGTCCATATGAAGAGTTTGATCTGGGGTTCCTGTTCTTCACAGGTGGTGTCATGAGGACATTCACCTGAAGACTTTCAAGGCACTTCTTGGGAACCCAGATTTTCTTCATAGGAGAACCATTCCTACAGTTAGTGCCAACATATCTAGCAAATACTTCACCATTCTAATTTTTGAACAGTTTATAGTTGGAGTCAAATGACTCATCAGAAGAATGAGGAGATTCACATGTAAAGCCAGATAAGTTGGATGGATCAACTGGAGGTCCCTTTGCAGCAACCCATGAGGTTTTGGGGTACTGCTCAGGCTTCCAATATGTTCCATCAGCATTGAGTTTCCTCTCAAAGGCGATACCCTCTTTCCTAGGGTTTCTGTTGAGGATCTGCTTTTTAAGCACATCATAAAGAATCTGATGCCCTTTGAGGCTTTTGTACATGCCTGTCATGTACAATTCCTTCAACCCTGCATCGTCAGTGATACTAGCAATGTCCTCAGATGAGGAATTACTGATAGCAGAGGCAGGTGAAGAATTTATAACAGTTGAAGCATTTGAACATTCAGGTGAAGAATTAGCAGATTCACGTTCAATGCACTTTAAGCATGGAGGAACAAATTCTTCCTGAGAAGCGCTGGTTTGTTGAGCTAGTAATGAATCGCGCTCCTTCTGAAGATCTTCATAACTCACTCTTAGCTTCTCAAGATCTTGCTTTCTTTGAAGAAATTCATAAGAAAGTTTCTCATGATCAGATAAGAGAGTGTTATGATGACTTTGAAGGTTATCAAACCTAGACTGAAGTCTCTGAAGATTTTCAGTCAGGGCTTTAGTGCGATCCATTTCTTCACCCAACATATCATCACTTTTGTCTAGCATGTTTTGAACCTTTTCAAAAGCCCTTTGTTGTTTTACAGCAATCTTAGCAAGTTTAGAGTAGCTGGGCTTGAGATCCTCATCAGATTCATTTTCACTAGATTCAGAGGAGATGTATTTGAGTACCTTTGCACCTTTTGCCATGAAGCAATAGGTGGGAGCATAGTCATCATTATCTTCATCAGGCTTGTCTATGGGGTCAGTTTCTTCAGTGTTGAAGATGGACTTGCTAACGAAAGCAGAAGCGAAGGCCAGACTCGCCACACCAGATTCGGATTCTTCAGATGCCTCCTCTTCCTCATGTTCCTCAGATTTAGCTTCAGAGTCCATTTCCTTGCCAATGAATGCCCGAGCCTTATTGGAGCTGCTCTTCTTGTGAGATGAAGACTTCGAGGATTTTGATGACGAAGATTTTGATGATTTCTTCTTCTTCTTCGCATCATCAGAACTGTAATTCTTGTATTTCTTCTTCTTCAATTCCTTTTCCCACTGAGGACAATCTTGAATATAATGACCAGGTTTCTTGCATTTGTGGCACAGCCTTCTCTTATAGTCACTTGATGAGGAATCACTGCTTCTTGAGGATTTTCCAAAGCGACCACGTCTTGAGAACTTCTGGAATTTCTTCACAAGCAGTGCTAGCTCCTGGCTCAATTCTTCAAGATCACCAAGGCTACTACCAGAATCCTCACATTCAGACTCAGACACAACCTTGGCCTTCAGGGCACGTGGTTTGCCATAGCTCGAACCATAGAGATCTCTCTTTTCAGCAAGCTGGAACTCGTGAGTATTTAGCCTTTCGAAGATATCGGCGATATCAAGAGACTTGTAGTCAGCTCGTTCTTGTATCATCAGACCCAGAGTATCAAATGAGGAATCAAGCGATCTCAACAGTTTCTTCACCACCTCATGGTCAGTGATGTCAGTGGCACCGAGGGCTTGAAGCTCATTTGAGATGTCAGTGAGGCGATCAAAGGTTTGTTGGACATTTTCATTATCAAGTCTTTTGAAGCGGTTGAAGAGATTCCGAAGAACATCAACTCGAGAGTCACGCTGAGTTGAGACTCCTTCATTCACTTTGTACGGCCTATCCCAGATAAGCTTAGCAGTTTCCAAAGCACTCACTCTTCCATACTGTCCTTTACTCAGATGGCCACATATGATATTCTTAGCTTGAGAATCGAGTTGCTTGAATCTCTTCACATCGGTAGCGTTCAGTGAGGGTGAGACAGAGGGAACACCATTTTCCACAACATACCAGAGATCGTTGTCAATTGCCTCGAGATGCATTCGCATCTTGTTTTTCCAGTAGGGGTAGTCTGTCCCATCAAAGGTAGGACACCCAGCCGAGACCTTGATCATACCTGCGGTCGACATAACTAAAACTCCAGGCGGTTAAACCAAAATCACACAGAATAAGGGAGTACCTTGCTCTGATACCAATTGAAAGTGCGTTATGTCGACTAGAGGGGGGTGAATAGGCGATTTTTATGAATTCTTCACTGAGGAATTTGCCGGTGAGGAAATTCCTTAGCGAAGAACTATTAGCAGCGGAATAAGTACTCAGAAGTAAGCATAACAGAATACAAGCATGGTCATCATGATGAAATGAAGACTAGCACAGAGTACAGAAAGCGTAATCACAGGATAACACAAGATGAAGACAAACAGACTGAAGAAATTGAACTGAGGAAATTGAGAAAGTCTTCAGTCAAAGTCTTCAAACACAGATATGAACAAACACTCAACACAGTAATGAGGAAATGAAAGGGTTGAGGAAATAGAACCAGTTAGGTTGGTAAAGACAATGATTTGGTAGACCAGTTCCAACTGCTGTCTCAGTTGTACGTCTGGTTGGAGCGGCTGAGTATTTAAACTCGAGGACACACAGTCCCGGACACCCAGTCGCTGAGCACGCAGCTCAGGACACCCAGTCCTCACCGAATTCTCCTTGAACTAAGGTCACATAGACCTCGTCCAATCACTCGTGGTAAGTCTTCAGGCAACTTCCAAACCTTCACAGACTTGCTCACTCGGCGATCCACAATTCCTCTTGGATGCTCTAGACCTTGACGCCTAATCGTCTGGAAGAAGCACAGTCTTCAAAGGTAACAAGCGTCGGATCCACGCAGGATCAATTTCTTCAGTGATGCTCAATCACTTTGGGTTTGTAGGTGTTTGGGTTTGGGGTTTTTTCCTCACTTGAGGATTTTCGCTCAAAGTCCTCGGAGGATGGGTTGCTCTCAAATGACAAGTGTCAAGTTCTCTCGGAGCAGCCAACCAGCTAGTGGTTGTAGGGGGCGGCTATTTATAGCCTAGGGAGCAGCCCGACATGATAAGACATAAATGCCCTTCAATGATATGACCGTTAGGTGGATAAGATATTTTGGGACAGCTGGCGCGCAGCACAGCAACGGTCGGAAATTTGACTCTCAAATTCCTCAGGGCTATCATGTTCCTCACTGTGTAGGTAATTCGCACTGACGAATTCCTAACTCCTCAGTCAGAACAAATTCATCAGCGACCAGAAGAACTTCGTCTCTGTCACTGAAGAAAGTGACTGAACTATATGAGATTTCCAAAGGCTTCACTCGAAGGGATTGGTAGGTGTAGGATTTTGAGTTGAGCATCACATGGAAATTTTTCCTTAGTATTTCCTCGACCCCCTTTAACAGTACGGTGTTTCCTATGACTCAACAAAGAGAAAATGAAACTACGAAAACAAAGTCTTCACGCTTCATGTTCCACAAATGAATACCAAGTCTTCAAGGTCACACCATTTTCTTCACTTTCAAAGTCTTCTGAAAGTCTTCAGAATATCAAAGTCTTCAGTTGAAGAACTTCATTTTTAGGGGTCGACTTTCTCTGTAAATATCAAACTCCTCATAGACTTATAGACCTGTGTACACTCACAAACGCATTAGTCCCTTAACCTATAAGTCTTCAATACACCAAAATCACTAAGGGGCACTAGATGCACTTACATATATCCATTTTGTTCCAATAATGTTATGCTTGCGAGGGTCAGGTCGCTTGACAAGTTCCCAAACATTGTTCAGCTTGAACTGTTGAAGTTCTTCTTGCATAGCTTGAATCCATTCAGGTTCCATAAAGGCTTCAGCAACTTTCTTGGGTTCTGATATTGACACAAATGAAAAGTGCCCACAGAAGTTTGCTAACTGTGTTGCTCTTGAGCGAGTCAGTGGACCAGGTGCATTGATGCTGTCAATTATCTTCTCAATTTGTACTTCATTTGCAACACGAGGATGAACAGGACGAAGACTTTGCTCTTGCTGATCATTGTCATCATTGGGAGGATTATCTTCGGTCTGAGCATTGTCTTCAGATTGGTTAGGTGCAGAAATGATAAGTTCCTCTTCAGGCTGTGCTTCAGAGGGCATGATTTCACCAGTTCCCATCAGCTTGATAGATTCGCTTGGAGGAGCTTCATCAAGTGTACTTGGCAGGAGTTCTCTTTGTGAACCATTGGTTTCATCAAATCTCACATCCACAGTTTTGACAATCTTGTAGAGATAGAGGTTGAAGACTCTGTAGGAGTGCGAGTCCTTTCCATAGCCAAGCATGAAGCCTTCGTGAGCCTTAGGTGCAAATTTCGACTTGTGATGGGGATCCTTGATCCAGCATCTAGCTCCAAATACTCTGAAGTAGCTTACGTTTGGATTCTTGCCAGCGAGGAGCTCATATGATGTTTTGTTCAGAAGCTTATGGATGTAAACATGGTTGATGATGTGACATGATGTATCAATAGCTTCAGGCCAGAACTTTCTAGGTGTCTTGTACTCATCGAGCATTGTTCGAGCCATCTCAATGAGAGTTCTGTTCTTGCGCTCAACGATGCCATTTTGCTGAGGTGTGTATGGAGCAGAGAACTCATGAGTGATTCCCATTGTATCCAGATAAAGATCAAGACCGGTGTTCTTGAATTTAGTGCCATTGTCACTTCTTATATGCTTGATCTTCACGCCATAATTGTTCATTGCTCGATTTGTGAAGCGTCTGAAGACATCTTGCACTTCAGTCTTGTAGAGAATTATATGCACCCATGTGTATCTTGAGTAGTCATCAACAATGAAGAAGCCATAGAGACAAGCAGTTGTTGTGAGGGTGGAGTAGTGAGTAGGTCCAAATAAGTCCATGTGTAACAGCTCGAAGGGTTGAGATGTTGTCATGATTGTCTTCGAGGGGTGCTTTGCCCTAGTCATCTTTCCAGCTTCGCAGGCACCACACAAATGATCCTTCTTGAACTTTACATCCTCGATGCCTATGACATGCTTCTTCTTGACGAGTGAGTGTAAGTTCCTCATGCCAGCATGCCCCAGCCTTCGATGCCAGAGCCAGCATTCTAAAGCTTTTGTGAGAAGACATACGGCAAGCTGTAGACCTACTGAGAAATCTACCATGTATAGATCATCTTTTCGATACCCTTCAAAGACTAGAGACTTGTCAGATTCCATTAGTACAAGGCAGCGATATTTTCCGAATAGCACAATCATGTTCAAGTCACAAAGCATTGAGACAGACATTAAGTTGAAACCAAGGGATTAAACAAGCATCACTTTATCCATGTGTTGATCCTTTGAGATTACAACTCTACCTAGACCCAATACCTTGCCTTTACAAGTGTCAGCAAATGTGATGTGACTCTTGTCGGATGGACGTAAGGTTGAGTCCATGAGAAGACTTCGATCACCAGTCATATGATTTGTGCATCCACTGTCCATAATCCATTCTAAAGCTTTTGGTGACATGCCCTACAATGCAGTTAGGAGGATAGGCTTCACAAAGAGTGTTGTGAAGCATAGGCATTTGACACATACAAGGATTGTCACAGCTTAGATCAAAGTTAGGACACATAGTATGACTGGTAAGCGATTCAGATGTGAAGTATATAGTAAGACATTTTATCATGCGTCCTTAATGTGTTTTAGGTCCCCAGCAATAGCATCGGACGCCATTGATTACAGGCTGGAGACCTTTCTCTGCAAAAGAAAGTTAATTCTTCTTCGTCACCCACATCTTCAGGGGTGGCTTAGAAGCAATGAGTCTAAGTGCAGCATCTGAGAATTTTGGCTTTGGAGCCCTAGCAAATAGCCTTGGAGGTGATGAATGATACTCATATGAATAAGCAGAAAAGTTCTTAGTTCTATGAACATAGCGGTTTGAAGACACACGCTCATATTCATGAGTCTGAGTATGATTTCCCTGCAAAACATTGGCGTTAGGGTGACTCGGGTGAGTCATGTATCTGTATGAGGCCTTTGGGCCATATGAAGCCATAGGTCTGGGGTTTGCCTTCTTCCTTGGTGGTGTCATGACAACATTCACGAAAAGATTCTCAATGTACTGCTTAGGTACCCAGATCTTCTTCATAGGTGGTCCATTCCTGCAGTTAGTACCAATATACCTGGAAAACACTTCACCATTCTGATTCTTGAACAGCTTATAGTTTGCATCAAAGGATTCATCAATGATAATAGTATTAGCACAGGTAAAGCCAGATAAAGTGGATGGATCTACTGAAGGTTCCTTTGCAGCAACCCATGTGGTTTTGGGGTACTGCTCAGGCTTCCAGTATGAGCCATCAACATTCATTTTCCTCTCGAACCCAACACCCTCTTTCCTAGGGTTTCGGTTCAGAATCTGCTTTTTGAGGACATCGCAGAGTGTCTGATGTCCCTTCAAACTTTTGTACATCCTTGTTTCAAGCAATGTCTTCAACCTAGCATTTTCATCAGCAATAGTAGTGGTATCCTCCGCAGAGGGGTTAGTTGCCACTTCAGTAGTTGAAGACAATGAAACAGTAGCAGCAGTGGAACATTCAGCAACAGATGTAGCGTTATCACGCTCAATGCATTTTAGACATGGTGGTTCAAATCCATCCTGAGCAGAACTGATCTGTTGAGTGTGAAGTGACTCATTCTTTTTTTGAAGATCTTCATGAGCCGCTCTCAATTTCTCAAGCTCTTGTTTCCTTTGAAGATAATCATAGGAGAGCCTTTCATAAGTAGTTGAGAGCGTTTCATGACGACTTTCAAGTTCTTGGTACTTAGCATGAAGATTTTTTATGTCTTCAACTAAGGACTGTGAACGTGTCATTTCCGCGTCCAACAGGTCATCGCTTTTGTCTAACAGTTTTTGTGTATGTTCCATAGCCTTTTGTTGTTCAGTTGCAATTTTAGCAAGTGTTTTGTAGCTAGGTTTGGATTCACAATCAGAGTCATCTTCACTTGATGTTTGAAAGTAAGCATCACGTGATTTTACCTTGGCACCACGTGCCATGAAGCAGTAGGTGGGAGTAGGATCGTCTTCGTCATCAGCTTCAGTGTTGGTGTGGAAGTCATTGTCTTCAGTGTTGAAGATGGACTTGGCAACATAGGCTGTGGCTAGAGCCAGACTTGCAACGCCAGGGTCGGACTCCTCTCCAGACTCCACCTCCGCCTCCTCAGAAGTGGACTCCTCCTCTGAATCCATTTCCTTGCCAACAAAGGCACGAGCCTTGCCAGATGAGCTCTTCTTGTGTGATGAAGACTTGGAAGAAGACTTAGAAGAAGACTTTGAGGATTTCTTCTTCTTCTTGTCATCAGAATCATATTCCTTGCTCTTCTTCTTCTTCTTCTCATTGTCCCACTGTGGACACTCAGATATGTAGTGACCAGGTTTCTTGCACTTGTGGCAGGTTCTCTTCTTGTGGTCATGGGTGGAAGCTTCATCATTCCTTGAGCTGGATCGTGAAGACTTTCTAAAGCCTTTCTTCTTAGTGAATTTCTGGAACTTCTTCACAATCATAGCAAGTTCCTTTCCAATGTCTTCGGGATCATCAAAACTGCAGTCAGATTCTTCTTCAGATGAGGAAACAACTTTTGCCTTTAATGCACGAGTTCGGCCATAGTTGGGACCATAGATATCTCTTTTCTCAGAAAGCTGGAACTCATGTGTGTTGAGCCTCTCAAGTATATCAGACGGATCGAGTGTCTTGAAGTCAGGACGTTCTTGTATCATGAGGGCAAGGGTGTCAAAGGAGCTGTCAAGTGATCTTAGTAGTGTCTTGACGATTTCATGCTTGGTAATCTCAGTTGCGCCAAGAGCTTGAAGCTCATTTGTGATGTCAGTGAGGCGATCGAATGTGAGCTGGACATTTTCATTATCGTTTCTCTTGAAGCGGTTGAAGAGGTTGCGAAGAACACTGATCCTTTGATCTCTCTGGGTTGAGACGCCTTCGTTGACCTTGGATAGCCAGTCCCAGACTAGCTTCGATGTTTCCAGAGCACTCACACGGCCATACTGTCCTTTGGTCAGATGTCCACAGATAATGTTCTTGGCAGTAGAGTCCAGTTGAATGAACTTCTTGACATCAGCAGGGGTGACACCTTCACCAGTTTTGGGAACGCCGTTCTTGACAACATACCAAAGATCGACATCAATGGCTTCAAGGTGCATACGCATCTTATTCTTCCAGTAGGGATATTCAATTCCATCGAAAACGGGGCAAGCAGCGGAGATTTTGATTATCCCTGCAGTCGACATAGCTGAAACTCCAGGTGGTTAAACCGAATCACACAGAACAAGGGAGTACCTTGCTCTGATACCAATTGAAAGTGCTAGTATCGACTAGAGGGGGGGTGAATAGGCGATTTTTATGAAAGTCTTCAAAACTTGGAAGTTTCGAAGACAAACAACAGAAATGACCTAGTTGATATGCAGCGGAAGATAAACTACCATAAGCAAACCATAGTCAAGTATGCAATGATGTGAAAGTACATGACTAATAGCAGCTAAGTAGTAAGGATCAGGATGGAAGATAGTATGAAGCCAATCAACAGTAGTAGTCAAGCAATGAAGTCAAACAGATACACAGATAGGCAATGACTTCACGAAGACAAACTTAATTAAAGGAAGGAAGAGGATAGAACAAGTCACTTGTTGAAGACACAGGATTTGTTGGACCAGTTCCAGTTGCTGTGACAACTGTACGTCTGGTTAGGGAGGCTGAGATTCAACTCAGAAGACCGCGTCTTCACCTTATTCCCCTTGAGGTAAGGACACACAGTCCTCGCCCAATCACTCTGGTAAGTCTTCAAGGTAGACTTCCAAACCTTCACAGACTTCGTTCACCGGCAATCCACAATGACTCTTGGATGCTCAGAACGCGACGCCTAACCGGCTGGAGGATACACAGTCCTCAAGTGTAATAAGTCTTCAGGTCACACAGACAGAAAGACTTCAGTGATGCCTAACACTCTTTGGCTTTGGGTGTTTGGGCTTGGTCCTCGCAAGGATTTCTCTCTCTCAAAGGCTTCGAGGTGGGTTGCTCTCAAACGACAAAAGCCGTGCACTAACTCTGAGCAGCCACCAATTTATGGTGTAGGGGGTGGGCTATTTATAGCCACTGGGCAACCCGACCTGATATGTCCGAAATGACCCTGGGTCACTAAGGAACTGACACGTGTTCCAACGGTCAGATTTCAAACACACACGGCAACTTTACTTGGGCTACAAGCAAAGCTGACTTATCCAGCTCAGGATAAGATTTGCTCTCATTGTCTTCGCTCGAAGACATAGGATTTGGGTTGAGCATCACTTCAGTCATTCTGACTTAGTTCACTTGGACCCCACTTAACAGTACGGTGGTTCCTATGACTCAACAAAGAAGAAAAGGAAACAGCGAAACAACACAGTCTTCGTGCTCCATAGTCTTCACTCAATGTCTTCTCATGTCATAGTCTTCAATATGAATATCTTCACATACCACCATTGTCTTCACTGTCTTCATACATTTTTAGGGGTCATCTCCGGTAGGTAAACCGAATCAATGAGGGACAGTACCTGCATTATCCTGCAATTCTCACAAACGCATTAGTCCCTCAACCAACTTTGTCATCAATACTCCAAAACCAACTAGGGGTGGCACTAGATGCACTTACAGGGCCCCACATGTGAGTGCCTGGGCTGCCCAATTAGCACAGTTGACCGGGGTCAACCCAGTCAACTGGGCGAGGGGGGCCATTGTCAGCAACCCAGGGTGGGCCCCGGGCCAAGAAATGTTGGTTGCGGTCGGTGTCTAGCCGTTGGCAACGCCAGAACGCGGCGGAAGCCTCGGGCCTCGTCGAAAATCGCCCATGGTGAGCCAAATCGAGCGCGCCAGGTGTCGTTCGAACAAGCGGAGTGAGCCGCATCTATCTATGGCAGTGGCGTCGGCTGGGGTGGTCGGGTTCGACGGCGGCGAGCTCACGAGCGAACGCCGGAGTTCGGTCACAGGCAAAAATCATGGTGTGGCGCGCAAACGTGCAAATGAAGCGGCTAGGGAGGTTCTACGCGATGCGCCGAAGCCAGTGGGTGCACGCACGTGAACAAAAGGTCACCAGAGATGTGCCGTCGACGAGCTCGTGCGGTGGTGACTTCAGCCTCGAGTGGGACATGGCGTAGGGGCGAATGGGACGATGCAGAGAGAGGGAAAGGGAGCAGAGGCTCACCGGGAGCCTACAGGTGTGCAAACCTTGGCTCGAGGGAGGCTCGAGGCGGCGAATCGACGGCGACGGCGGCAGTGCCCGAGGAGGAAGAAGCAGTCAGGGAAGGCGTTGCAGTGGTCCCTGACTCCAACTCGAGGTGGCAGGCGGCGTAGCGGACAACGACTGAGCTCTACGGCATGACGGTGAGGCGAAACGCGGTCGGTGGCCGCAGTGGTGCGAGGTGAACGGTGACATGGCGCTCGGGCGAGGCGAATCTGTCGAGGAGAGGGCGAGGGGTGGAAGAGGAGGCGTCTGTGGGAGGAGTGAGGCCAGGGGGCAGAGGAGGCAGGGCATCCTTATCCCCTACGGTGGAGCCGGTGAGGGGGTCCGGGGGCGACAGGCGGGCGCACGCCCTGTGTGGCCCCATTGTAGCGAGGTGGGGGACAACCGGGGGGCTGCTGGGTTGGCCCTCTCCCTGTGGCCTAAGGCCCAGGGCGGGGGTTTTCTTTTTCTTTTTCCTTTTTCTTTTATTTATTTCTATTTTGTTTTTATTTTCAACAGTATTTATGTTTTATAAAATATGAAACTTGCACCATAATTATCATTGCAATTTCGGAAGTTTGGGCATTTATTTAAAACAATTTGGATTTCTTATGATTTTAAAAGCAATTAAAATATTTTTTGTCCCATGTTTTAATTATTTTAGGGCATTTAAATACTTTATAAAATATTGCTTTCACCATGACAATTATCCAGTGATTATTTGCCACTGCATGAACTTTTTAGTTTTCATATTTGTGAATTTCTTAATTTCACTTATAATTTGAATTTGATTTCAAAGTGGAATTTGAAATGAGATATGGATCAAAGATGAACAAGACTAATTAATCAAAGTAGCTTAGCTTAATGATAATCACCGTAGCTCATTACATAGGGGTGTTACAATAGAGCCTTTCGTTCCTCCTAAGAATTTAGACAAGTCATCTCAGATTGTTAGGATCCAAGTGGCGCCTTCGGCTCCGCCTATTAACCATCTTTTGTTTGCAGATGATAGCATGTTGTTCTTCAAAGCTAACGGTGTCGAGGCAATTAAGTGTCAAACCTGCTAGAGACATACTACAATGCTTCGGGGTAGAGGATAAATCAGAGTAAATCGTTTATCTCTTTTTTTGTAAGGGGTGCCCGGTTGTCATCATACAAGAAATTAAGGACTTACTACAAGTTCCCAATGAATCATTGAATGACAAGTACCTAGGTATGCCCTCTGACATAGGTACTTCCAAATATGGGGCCTTTAGATGTCTGAAGGACATATTGTGGAGCACGGTAAATAGGTGGATTGAGAAAACAATATCATCAACATGAAAAGAAGTGTTAGTCAATTTTGTAGCACAAGCGGTCTCAATGTATTACATGTCTTGTTTTAAGCTCCCTAGGGGCATGTGCGAGCACCTTAATAAGCTTATTCAACACTCTTTGTGGGGCAGCAAAGATGGTAAATGCAAGCCAAACTGGGTTTCATGGGAGGCAATGACCCAACAAAATTTGTGGGTGGCCTTTGTTTTTTAGATTTTGAGCTATTCAATCTTGCTTTACTGGCAAGACAGTCATGGCGCATTTTACAAACTCCTCATTCCCTTTGTGCAAGAATGTTTAAGGCAATTTATTTCCCACGTTCATCAAATATCACTGTTAAGTTGGATTCTCACCCCTCTGGCTGAGCGCGACACCCTAAAGGCCTCAACCTGGACTCGAGGTCCTACGACGGCAGCCGTCCCTACTACATGTCCTACGACGGCCTGGAGGCCAATGAGCACATGGGATGATTATTCTGCGATGTCGACGCCCCATCAGGAAGCTCTCTAGGTGTTGGACCTCGCGTGCTAGTACATGGTGCTGCCTTCATGTTGTCCTGCCTTGTCTCTCGATACTCCGCCTCAAGTGCTCGTTGACGTCAATGAAAAGTCGCCACGATTTAATCTATGCCACAAACCGAGTCTTTTGGATATGATTTTGTCCGTGCGAGAAAATATATGATTTCTCTTTGATTCGATTGAGATATGTCAGAGAAGGAACGTGGAGGAAAAGGAAAGTTTTGATTTAACAATTGTGATTTGGGAAAGTTTTGATTCGGTTGAGATTGGTGAGCAGAGAAAGGATGCTTGGAAAAAACCAATAACTCATGTATCACATAAAAACCAATAAGGAGGATGAGGGGGAAAACCAACACGGAGGGGCCGACGTACCAACATACAATCACCAACACCTTTGATAGTAGGGCGATTGATTTAACAGTTGTGATTTTAGAAAGTTTCAATTCGCTTGAGATTGGTATAAGGAGAGAAAGGATGCTTGAAAAAGAAATAACTCACGGATAATACAAACCAATAGGAAGGATAAGTGGAAAACCAATCAGGGAGAAGGGGGCGTACCAATATACAATCACCAACTCCCTTTAATAGTATGGCAAGGAAAGTTTTGATTTAGAAGTTGTGATTTTGAAAGTTTTGATTCAGTTGAGATAGGTGAGGAGAGAAAGGATGCTTGAAAAAAACAAAACTCAGAGACCAGATTAAAAACCAATAGGGAGGACGAGGGGAAAAAACAACGGGCAGTGGGTGTCGTACCAACATACTCCCTCCGTTCAAGAATATAAGCTGTATAGTGCAAGTCAACCATTTGAAAGTTTGACCAAAGATTATATGATCGATCAAATGATATAAATTTCATATTGTGGATATTAATATATTTTTCTGAAAACTTGGTCAAACTTGCACTCGTTTGACTTTTGGAAAAACAAATACACATATATATAAGGTAGCGGAAGGAGTATTTAATAGTAAAAGATTTACAAACAGAGCTATTCCTATTCTACAAGGCCTGGTAATTTTGAAGTTTCCGCACAACCAAAACATATAAAGGCT